>NC_053400.1:14052045-14057045 GCF_016859285.1 Xiphias gladius
AAGGGAGGCTCACTCGTTTGGACGTGTGAGTGTGTCTCTGTGTGTGTGTGTGTGTGTGTGTGTTCATTGTGTGTTTGTGTCTGAGGGGCCTATCTTTAGCAGATGCTCATACCTCTCCCATCTCTCTGTGTGCGGAGCAGCGGTGCTATCATTAAAGTGTCATTGAGAAGTGGCACCACTTAATTTTAGCTGCTCTCAGTGGGGGCGCTGAGGGAGATGCTGGAGACTGAGAAGGGAGGGAAGGGGAGAGGGAGGAGAAGAGGGAGAGAGGGAGAAGAAATGGAGACAGAGACGGGAGCTAGCTAGTACAAAGATACAAAGGGTAGATAGAAGGGATTAGGATGAAAAAAGCGTATAGGTTTTAGAGGAAAAGCAAAAGAACCTTGATAAGAAAACTTACCGCAGCCACAGGCTCAACTGTGTTTCCCCAGGAGTAACACAGGGAAAAGTGTCGCTTACACTGATCAGATGTGATAAGGTTTGCTCAAACATAAACATCTTGTAACAGCTTTTATACTTGCTTGTGTTTCTTGGTCCAGAAAAACTCTTCCATGGCTAAGTATTCGATCCAACCTCCCTTGTTTTGTCAGCGTTTGTAATGAAGTCCATTCCTACACTGCAGAGGCATAGAGCGCTCAACATCTTGACCTTACACAAGATGGTTCAATTCTAGCCAGGGACCTTTGTTGCATCTCAACCCCCCGCACACACAACCCCCTACCCCCTTAAGTTGCTGTCTGCTATTAAATAAAGGCAAAAATTCCAAAAACACTATAGTACTTCCCACAGTTGCGATGTTTAAAACTCAAGTCCAAACATTCAAAAATGTTTAAATCTGCTGAATATGAATGGCACCTGTGTTTTATGGAGCAACACATTTTTAACCTCGGCTAACCAGGGTTGCTACCCACAATTCCTGCAATGGCTTCACGGTAAGCGCCTTCCAGAGGATTCAGAAGACATAACTAAGTTCCTTAGCCAGAACCCACTACTGCATAAATCAAACTTTATAATACTGATTCATGTTTTCTGCCATTTGTATGAAAGAGAGACAAAAAGAATGAAAAACAGTGGCACACAAAAGAGAGAAAGAGAGCGGGAATGAAAGAGGAAAAGAGTGAAAATTACAGTGAACAAAGGAATATATTACACTTCTCTCAGCAATTTCCTAAACAACTAACTGCCCAGAGATGAGTTACATGAGACACACACACACAAACACACAGCATCCTGGTGGCGTCAGGCTTAGTAATGAATCCATGTCTCAGGGACGTCAGGTGAGAAGCAGCGCTTCCTACGGAGAACCCAAAATAACCAAGTGGTCGAGTGTTTGGAAGAGGGAGCAGACAGACAGACGAATAGACAGACAGTCAGAGACAGTGTACCTGTAGCATGACAGATAACTGAGTGTATTTTCATCCATGAGAAAACGACAAAACAAAAACATTGTAAATGCAGATGTGTGTCATATGAGTAGAATTGTATATCTGTGCATATCACAGTTTTCTAGGGTCCTCCTGACTTTTCTCATTGATTTATTGACCTTGAACTTTGCATCCCCACTCTTCTCCCCCCCTCCTTCCCATTTGTCTGTCTGCCCGATGTGTCAGTAAAATGTTAGCACATTGTCGTTGTCTTCAAGAGCAGGTATGGACTTGTTAATCCTGCCCCCATCTACCCTCCACTGCTATCTGCTATTTAGATTTTGTCTGGAGGGCTAATGTCTTTTCATAAGGCAGTTGCCAACACATACAGCACATTCTTCCACAGTCTCCACAAACTGTTACTTTTACTGGAGGGACTTTTAAAACTTTTTTTTGGACTCCCTATTACCACATATTCTTCTCTTTCTCACCTCTCCAACCTGCCATCACTTCCTCCCTTCCATCTCCCACCATTCAAGTACTTTTTGAGGGATATATATATATATAAGTTTCAGCTCATAAAGGATGTTTTTCTGTACCATTATATCATAGAAAATTGACTATAATAAGATAGTATCAGGGTGTACCCAAACACAAAGAAAAACTTATTTATCATCTGCTACAAATATCAGTATAAAAACAATATTGCTAAGGTCAAATTCAAACCAAACATACAGTGTTCTGAATACAAAGTATTTGCACTTTTCCTCAACACAATGCCAATCTATCTTTTTTTAATACACACTTCCCATAGTCTCCTCTCTCTCACCTCTTCTTGCAGCCACCCGCTGCTCCCTCCACCTTCACTCTGTCCTTGTTTGACACTCACTGTCATACAGCCTTAGCATCTGCTCCCCGAACCACCTCTCAGATGTCTTCCTACCTTGTCCCATCCATTGCAACTCCATATCCTTTTTTACTAACCTTCTTATTTGTAAATTCTCTGTCCTTCTCCTTTTTTTTAATCTCTGTCTGTTTGCTGTGTCTGTGTCGCCACTCATACTATGTGGTGCACTCGATAGGGCAGCTCAATCCGAAGTTCTCATATGAATCTCTGTGTGTTGTTGGCAGGGGTTTGATTGTAATACTTTTGGTTTTGGGACCCATCGTGTATTTTAGGTCTTTCCCCAATCAGCATGGAAATCCTCTCTGTCTGTAACACTCTGTTAACTTTGACGAGTCCTGCCAGTGTCCGCATCCATCTCTACTTTCAACACTTGTGCTCTAATGGGGTGGGTTTCCACCATAGCGTAACTGTAAAGCTGTTATATATTTTAATTGTTTTAGGGAGACATAATAGAGGGAGTATTAAAAATACTATACAAATACAAAGAATATATGGAAAATACCCATTACAATAAAAATACCAAAAATGCAGCTAAAATCCTAATGACCCTCTTCTCATGATCCCTGTTGCCTAAATGTATGCTCACTCTTCAAAGAGTAACTTAGTTAGCAGGTTAGTAAATTATCTGTACAGCCCCTTTTTTCCCAGTCAGTGTTGATTTCTACATCAGTTATTTGCCTTTTTCCAGAGAAAATTCTGTAATTCTGTCCTGTAAACCACAAAATGAAAAATCTATGATGATGCCAAACCCCCCCCAAAGAAAAATTACAAAGCAATGTTACGTTCACAACCCCATCACCCCCCTCCACACCACCCAGCATATAAATACGCAAATCAGCTGTCACCAGGCTGGAATTGTAATATGCAGGCAGGGTGTTATAGGTTTCTCTTTAAAAAATGTTTCGACATGGATTTAAAATTATTCCAGTTATGGTTTCAGTCAAGACTCCAAAACAGGCTCTCAGCAACACATACTTGATATACCTAATTCTCATACCCACCTTTCATCAAGCTGTCATAGCTAACTTATTAGCAAACAGTTGCCCACGGAGCAGCATGAGCAACCCACAGGAGTTGTGTTTCTGGCTACCTGATGATTGGAAATCCAGTCTTCACTCTCCTTCTAACTGATTTGTTCTACAGACTCTTGAGATAAACTTTCTCCACTTATTTACTTTAGTTTTGTGCTGGACAAGTAGTGTATAGTTGGCTTGTCTGAGTCTGTTGGTTGGAAACAGATGATTACGATTTTATATGGTGGATTAGTGAGACCAGTGAAATTTAGCCCCAGCTTATGTGCCAGAAAACCAATGAGCTAAAAGCTTCACAGAGCTTTAGAGTCTGGTGTTGATTCTCAGTGGGTTTAGAACTACGAGCAACACTTTTACATTACACTGAGCCATTTGATTCATTATTAATGTGACAAATATCCGTTAATGCGGGACAAAATTTTCTTTAAGAGACGGTCAGCCTGTCGCAGATCTTGTTACAGTAATGACAGTGTCATACCGTAACAGCGATGACATTAGGTAAGTGTAATGTAATGACTCTTCAGTTGGCGTTTGACTGCTGTGTTTGTGCCTTTGGACCACTAATTAATTATTGTCCAACATGTTGCCATTGTGCTCAGAACAAACCAGTATTTAATCACAGGTGATTTGTCACAGCTGCAACATCTGTCCCTTACAAGTATTACCGCACTCTACATCCTGCGTGTGTGTCATTTACAAAGTGGGACAGAGTCATTTACAATGAGAAGAGGTGACAAGAAAGAAGGAAAAAAAGGATAAATGAAAAGTGATGAGAAAAAATCCAGTGGAGAAAAATAGAGGACAGAAACAAGAGAAGTGAAATGGACAAAACAAGAAGACGAGAAGAAATGAGAAGAAAATTGGAGATCAGAAAAAAGGAGAGGGATGAGGAAAAGAGCTGAGGAGAAGGTGAAAGGAGGTGAGAAAGGAGGCGAGTGGGGACCTGAAGAGGGGATGAGAAAGGAGAGGATGAGGAGGAAAAAGGAGTGAGGCCCTCTTCATTTATTGCTCCAGTGGAGAAGAACGTAGAGCTCTCTAATGGCGCTGCCATGGTAATAACAATAAAAACCAGGAGAACGAGAGAAAAAGAGACTGAGAAAGGGGGGAAAAGAGAGAGGTTAGGACAGAGAGGGAAACATGAAGCATGATTGTTTTCTTTCTACATTTCCATATTTCCCCATCTAGTGTCCACTCTCTCTTTCTTTCTCTACCCTCCACTCAACACACACACACACACACACACACACACACACACACACACACACACACACACACACACACGAACACTTTCCCTCTCTTCTTCTTTTCTCTCTTTCTGCTGTTGGCGCTGTGTGTCCTTGCTCTATGCTTTGTTAGGCAGGGCAGTGGCACTGCTGTAGTTGCTGTGTCAGGGCTTTCTATTGGTGGTGATTAATGTATGGAGATGGACTGATTGTCACCAGCCACCAACAATATTCTCAACGCCGGCGAAGTGGAGGAACACACAGGGGGTAGGGGACATGGAGACAGAGTGCCTGCAAATGGGTGTTGAATGTTACACGCTTGCTGTATTTGGACACATAATGGACGCACTGGTAAATATGTAGGAAAATTCACTGTGTTCCGCAAAGAGAAAAAGATTGCAGACATTTTCCCTTAAATATGACTTAGGACTTAGGAATTTGGCAAAAGATCTCATTGTAAACCTGTGTCACATTA
>NC_053400.1:14062045-14107045 GCF_016859285.1 Xiphias gladius
AGTACTGATGGAACGAAACAAAAGGTGGCAGCAGGGGAACAGGACAGAGAGAAAGAGCACAGTAAGAATGTAATGAAAACATCTGCATAAAATGTACAAAGCCTACAAAAAAGTTTGAGATCTTGCAAAATAGAAACAGTAAGTTTTTTTGACTGTTAATTTAGAAATCAGTGAGCTGTTAAAAATAAAATTGAACCACAGAAATTATTTTGAATTACATGTTTATAAATCTTGCTAAGAGAGACATTTTCCCTAATTTTTAACTTTTACTCACAAATCTATAATCTGTATTGTGTCCAAATCAGCCATCAGCATTATCAATTAAAATATTTTGTTTGCATTAATATAATGACAGAAAATCATGTTTATTGGCAAAGGCAAAATTTCAGCAAAATTTCCAATTTCATTTCTCATCAAACTAGTTTTCATGAGCATTTTTCTCAAAAGATAAAGACTCCTCACATACAAAATGTGTAGTGCTTTTCATATTCATCTACTAACCCAACGCATTCAATAATAGTCATTTAATACCTTCATCATTTCACTATCTGAATAAATCCATCCCTTGTTTTAACTTGATATTGTTCAGAAAATTGAGTATCAGCTGTACATTAAGCTGTGATTAAATGTCTACTTGAAACATTTGTCATGTTTTTTCCCCTCTCTGTGCCTGAGTGTGTCTCTGTGTGTGCATGAAGGCCTGTGTATGCACACACTAACTCTGTTTTAATGACTCTGGAAGCTGCTTATCAGTGAAGGGTATACAATGCACTGTTGTCAGTGCTGTCCAAAAAACCCTGGGACAAAGAACACACGCACACACACACACTCACATATAGATGATGACGCTCTCTAAATTGTCCTTCAGATGGCTCTCCCTGTATATCGACTGTGTGTCTTTTTTCTCCATCTGACGTTATTGTCAAATTGTTTCTCAAACGGGACACAATTGAAAAGGCGGACAGTTGTTCAATGGCTTGAGTTTTACCATTGATTCCCAATAGGGCCGTCTATTCGTCTGTCGGCTGGAGGAACGGAGAGAAACTCTGCTCTGCACTTGTCCCATGCCCGCTCTCTTTTTATTTCAACACACACACACACACACACACACACACACACACACACACACACACACACACACACACACACACACACACACACACACACACACACACACACAGGTAGATATTTTTGTTTATGCTTGTGCACACACATCCCCTTTCATTTAAATATTGCCCCTGTCCCAATGCATTCTATTACTTGATACAGTATGATACCCACAGATCAATGGAAGCCAAGGAGACACCACACACACACACACACACACACACACACACCGTACACACAGCGACACCAGGCTGTGTGTAGCCTGCAGGCAGATGGTATCTGCAGTAGACTCTTGTTATTCTCAACAACTCTGATATGGAGATCATTAGCACAAGGAAAACACTAAAATACGCTGAAGCACCTGAAGCGTATACACGAGATAAAACTTTTAACTTAGAAATCACCATATTAAAGCAGACGTGTGTGGGATTTTTTCCTGTAATATATTACCGTTAAATCATTGAACACACATGCCTCAGCTAAAAACAACAGATATGGAGATTACTAGGATTTGAGGAACATTTTAAAATTGATGGAAATACAGGCATGCAGTACCTAGAAAATGTCATTCAAAATGTTGAATGTTATCATAAATATAAAGAGAAAATGGCCGAGATAGAGCATCCCCCTTTATGCTCCCCTTGAGACACATATCACTGGTGTTCAGCAGTAAAAATACTGCTATATCCACAAACTTGTAGATTATGTTGCTTTAGCATATTTTAAGGAAATTTCTCTAATGTATGGGAAATGTTTCAGTGCACGTCTCAAAACTTGTTAGAAAATAGAGGAGTAATGTAAATAAAAAAGAAATTATTAAAATGTGCCAGGATGTCCTTGGAGCACGTTAGTAAATATCAGACATATACACCAGTGTACTATTTGCTTTTCAAAGGTGTAGGAACCTGCGAGTGTTCAGTGATTCTGTAACAGAAGGGGATTTAAGAGTTTTTAGTGTTTTTAAACAACCAATAACATGCTTTACTTTCATTACTGCAAAGATTTGTAGTAAGTAAACAGTCAAGTTAGTGTCATTTTGACCAAATAGTGGCAGATTTAGAGCTATTGTTTGTGGTTTTTTTTATTATAGTTTGAATTAGATGTATAGTACCAGCATATAATGTCTTGAGTTCTTATTGTATTACTGAATTTTTTATTGTGTTTATCTTTTAGGTTTTAAGCCTCTTTGCTGCAAGAAGAAATTGCTTGTGTCAGACCATATAGAACTGAACTGAACTGAACTGAACTGTTTAATTCCCCTGAGAAAACATGCAGCGTACAGAAAGTACTTGGACTAATGTGCATATGTGAAAATATTCTGGTCATCAGTGGTTTAGAATCAATTTTTCCGAGGGTTATTTTCTGTGCAATGTATGAAATCCACATTAACATTTACTGAATGATTTGATTTGCTCTACAAGAACTTGTACACAAACTAATCAATCAGTGGCACTCAGTAGAAGAAGTTATTTCAAAGGCAGAGAAGAGAAGAGAAGAGAAGAGAAGAGAAGAGAAGAGAAGAAAAGAGAAGAGGGATGATAAAGAGAATGAACATTATTTTTCTCCTTCTCTGTCCCTTTCTCCTTGGTGGCAGTTTCCAACAGTAAATAAAATAGACAAAGTAAGTGTGTGTACGTGTTTGTGCGTGTGTCTGAGAGAAAAACACAAAGCGAGAGAGATAGCGCCAGATACGAGACAAGGCCCGTGGTGTGTGCGTGTATATGTTTTGTACTTGTACAGAAACCCTCACTGCTCTCCTCTGTTCCCATGTCTCTCTCCGTTTGTGTTGGTGTGTGTGTGTGTGTGTGTGTGTGTGTGTGTGTGTGTGTGTGTGTGTGTGAAAGAGACAGTATCTGAGGGAGCGTGCGGTGCTAGATGTATACCGCCGGCGTGGCTGTTTCTGCTGAGAACGGCCACACTCCTCTGCCTAATGATGCCACATCCATCCTGTAGCACTGGGTAGGTGTGTGTGTGTGTGTGGGTGTGTTGCGTGTGTGTCCACAAGGCGCCTATCCTGGGGGCTACAACGCAGCACCTTACACAGCCTCTGATCACTCTTTATTTGGCACTGAACATTTGTGTGTCCATATGTGTGTGTGAGTGTGAGAGTGAAGGGTCCTATGCGCCCATTAATATTAAATATAGATACCCTTGTCAGTGAATTACATCCTCTGATCCCATATCCTCCTCTCAGGGAGGAGAAGTGAGGAGGGAGGAGATATGGGAGGTGAAGGAAGGGAAAAATAAAGTGAGGAAGAGAGAGGAGGAGGACAGGAGCTGAAATGAAGATAGAGAGAGAGAGAGAGAAAGAGAGAGGAAGGCAGGAAAGGGTTGAGGAGTTGTTAGAACATGGGAGGGGGGTAAGGACAGAGGACAGAAGATGAGGATGGAGAAGGAAGAGGAAAGCATGAAAGGACTTGATGAGGAAAGGAGGAGTTTAATTGAGAGGAGATGAGTTAGAAAACAAAGGAAAGGAAAGGAACAGAAAGGAAAGAAAAAGGAAGAAGAGAGATCATGGAGAGATCTGTGGTAGATTCGTCTTGTTAAAAGTGGCTCATAAATGTTCAACTTGACTAAAGAAAAGAGAGAAGAAAGGAAAGTGGGGGAGAAATTATGGTAGAAGAGAAAAGGAAGGAAAATAAGTGATTAGATGGAACTGAATGATACAGAAGAAGTGCAGGACGCTAGAGATTAGAAGAGAAAGAAGGGGAGGAAAGGAAGGACTGGAGGAAATCTGGGGAAAGAGGGACTACAGAGGGGACTAAGGGGTTTAGGGATGGATGGATAGTAGAAGGGGGGGCCTGCTGATTGATTGTTCAGAGTGTTGGAGACTTGAGGAAAGAGGGATGATGAGAGGAGGAAAGGGAAAAGAAACCGGAGGAGTGAATCCATCACTTCAAGGGAGGAAGAGAGAGGGATGCAGACAGTAAAAAGATAGAGGTAGGGAAGATAAGAATAGGAGAAAGAGATGTAAGATCAAGGCAACAAAGTATGCTTGAGATATAGAGTGAAAAGTGAAGTAGAAGAGAAACAGAGCAGATGATAGAGAGGAAGAAAGACATCAACAGAAGAGGACATTTCTTGGATGAAGATGTAAAAGAGCAAGAAGTGATTGAGTGATGACGGATGGAGGAAAAACAACGGTGTGAACGGCAGCAGCTTTGACCTGTCATCTGTCTGTAATGAAGGAGAGAAGGGAGGAAGAGAGGAAAGGAGGAGTGACAGTTTGATTTTCCTAGCCAGGCGTTCATTCCCATATTCCCTGGCAAGCTCTCACCTGATGGAAAGATGGCAGAAAATCAATAGTCCATGTGCGTAATGGAGTAATGACTCTGAGTGTATGTGTGTGTGAGTGTGAGAGTGAAGGGTCCTATGCGCCCATTAATATTAAATATAGATACCCTTGTCAGTGAATTACATCCTCTGATCCCATATCCTCCTCTCAGGGAGGAGAAGTGAGGAGGGAGGAGATATGGGAGGTGAAGGAAGGGAAAAATAAAGTGAGGAAGAGAGAGGAGGAGGACAGGAGCTGAAATGAAGATAGAGAGAGAGAGAGAGAAAGAGAGAGGAAGGCAGGAAAGGGTTGAGGAATTGTTAGAACATGGGAGGGGGGTAAGGACAGAGGACAGAAGATGAGGATGGAGAAGGAAGAGGAAAGCATGAAAGGACTTGATGAGGAAAGGAGGAGTTTAATTGAGAGGAGATGAGTTAGAAAACAAAGGAAAGGAAAGGAACAGAAAGGAAAGAAAAAGGAAGAAGAGAGATCATGGAGAGATCTGTGGTAGATTCGTCTTGTTAAAAGTGGCTCATAAATGTTCAACTTGACTAAAGAAAAGAGAGAAGAAAGGAAAGTGGGGGAGAAATTATGGTAGAAGAGAAAAGGAAGGAAAATAAGTGATTAGATGGAACTGAATGATACAGAAGAAGTGCAGGACGCTAGAGATTAGAAGAGAAAGAAGGGGAGGAAAGGAAGGACTGGAGGAAATCTGGGGAAAGAGGGACTACAGAGGGGACTAAGGGGTTTAGGGATGGATGGATAGTAGAAGGGGGGGCCTGCTGATTGATTGTTCAGAGTGTTGGAGACTTGAGGAAAGAGGGATGATGAGAGGAGGAAAGGGAAAAGAAACCGGAGGAGTGAATCCATCACTTCAAGGGAGGAAGAGAGAGGGATGCAGACAGTGAAAAGATAGAGGTAGGGAAGATAAGAATAGGAGAAAGAGATGTAAGATCAAGGCAACAAAGTATGCTTGAGATATAGAGTGAAAAGTGAAGTAGAAGAGAAACAGAGCAGATGATAGAGATGAAGAAAGACATCAACAGAAGAGGACATTTCTTGGATGAAGATGTAAAAGAGCAAGAAGTGATTGAGTGATGACGGATGGAGGAAAAACAACGGTGTGAACGGCAGCAGCTTTGACCTGTCATCTGTCTGTAATGAAGGAGAGAAGGGAGGAAGAGAGGAAAGGAGGAGTGACAGTTTGATTTTCCTAGCCAGGCGTTCATTCCCATATTCCCTGGCAAGCTCTCACCTGATGGAAAGATGGCAGAAAATCAATAGTCCATGTGCGTAATGGAGTAATGACTCTGAGTGTATGTGTGTGTGAGTGTGTGTGTGTGTGTTTGTGTGTTTGTGTGTGTGTGTGTGTGTGTGTGTGTGTGTGTGTGTGTGTGTGTGTGTGTGTGTGTGTGTGTGTGTGTGTGTGTGTGCGGATAATGATAAGTGTGTTTGTATCTGCCCGATCCCTAAGCAATCACACACAGCTTAAGCCAGTCCCAAGGGGTGGGGGCCATTTTAACTAACAACTTCATTACTGTAGCCAACCATACACACAAGCTCACACTCACACACCAAACCATGCCCCAACAGAAACATCGTTAACCATACACTATAGATTTTTACTACAAATACCATTGACTCAGAAAGTTTTAAGGTGTGACTTTTTTAATCTCACTTTTATTTTGAAAAGTCCTCACAAGCATTTTACATTTACACATTTGATTTAGACCCCCATGTGCAGAGTTTACTCCCCCAACAGTCAGCAGTGATTCAGTCAGGCACTGCTGGATATCCACTGTTGGTGGGATAGGGTGATATAGATATTCCCAAATACAGTGGAGATAAGAAAATTACCTTTAAAGCAATCTAATTTTCTTTAAAGGGCTACAAGTACCGCCCAGGTGTATCAGCATGTAATCCCTTTGCGTGTTTGTTTATCCAAACAGCTCTCAAAGTGTTTCCACTCTGCCAAGTTTTTCTGAGGCTGTGAAAACATTCCCAGCTCTGGGAATGCTGAGGCCCTGGCACACACACACACACACACACATGCAGAGATGCACCTCAATCATCCAATTAGGTCATCAAGGGGATCTCTCATCACAAAAACAGGCTCACTGCCATGTCCAAATGATGGGGTGTTGACATACAAACACATATTCACATGCGCACAAGCACAACAGTAATCCTCCTCTGGCTCCAAACTCAAGAGGTACTGATCCACAGAATACACATACATGTTCACACACACACACACACACACACACACACACAGTTACACACACACCAACCCCCTAGAAACACACATACACACACACACACACACACACACACACACACAAACAACTCAAACATGCACGTGGCTCCTACTCATTATGGGTCCACTGATCAAAATGAATGATGCTCCCTGTAACTATGTACCAGAGGAGGACGGAGAGAAAAGAGAAATTTGGACAAAAGGCGGCCCGTTGCGACTCGGCGGCAGCACAGACCGGCAGCTCATGGCGGCAGCCCCCTCTGTTTACTAGCGGCTAATTAATTCGCCACATATGCTGAGAACATCTGTCGCTAGTGACCTGCCGGGAGAGCAGAGGACGCACTGCTGCGACGGCCCGCTCCCCCCTACTCTCATTAGCGCACACACATAGAGTTTCACACACACACACACACACACACACACACACACACACACACACACACACACACACACACAAAGAGTGGTACGCACGTACATATAGACATGGATGGAATAAGTGCACTTGTGTGTGTGTAGACACGAATAGCTTCACATACAGAGATGTAACTAGACGTATGTTGAGACACAGACTTTCATCTTTCTTTAGTTTATGACTTGTCTTATTGGTTTTCTGCCACATATTAAAGGTTCAGAGATGAACAACTAAAGAGACATGCTGATTGCGCTGGTACTCACAGCAGTCAGCACTGATTTGCTGCAGTTTGGTGCAACTATTTGCAATATCAATGCTGACTAAAAATGCTAAAATTTGCACATTATTTTATGAGGAATAATTATACAATACAACTACTTCTTTACAATTACTATCACAGATAATGGGTAAAAGCTAAAAAGCTAAAAAGACACAACGATCCTGAACAGAAAATATGAAAAATATTCCCTCCAAAATAATGGAGTTCATAGACCACCAAAGCGAAATATAATATTGGTATTCTGCGTCGGCAATCAAGGTATAGTCAATTGAAGGGCAGCCAACTATAAAACATGTCAAACAACTATGAGATGTGGGCAGATGTTAGCGTAAAGACCAATTCAAGCACTCAATGCCCATCATTTTCACTGTTTATTTTTAATATCTAAAAATATAAATAAAAAGAAAGCACATCAAAAATTTCAATCAAAGCACAAAAAACATTTCAAAATATATTTACCATAAAAATTTTCATATGGGTCACTGTTCGTGCGTATACGTGTATTTGGAGAGTTGCAGCGATTACTGAAGCCACACGCACATTCAAGCTGTGTAAGTGTTCGCTTGTACAACTGTGTTTTATCGCTTTGTCAATCCACTTTAAAGATATGGATGAATAGAACCACCAACCAATCAACATCACAGACAGATTAAGCCCAATAAAAATGGAAGAAAAATTCAAATTGGAAGAAAAGTGAAAGCTGATTCTTAAAGAAGTATCCACTATCTTGTCAAGGTTATGAAGATATATCTATTTGTTATTGGTAAAATAATGCAAACAGCCAAAGCTTCTAACACCATTTTGTTCCTTACCACGTATCACTGCAGATGTGAGTGAGTTTGGGTTTATTAGTGTCCACATACATGTAAACTTTATGTATTAACATCTGTAACTCAGCGCCCGGACAGTGTTGAATCAAATGTCCAGCCTATTTTACAGTTAGTAAAATTTAGCACGCTTTTTGTCTGCCACTCTCTCCTTCAGGGAGCACTGTTTCGAAGCCAGACTTGGCAAAATAAAAAAAAGTGAAGCTCTGCGAGTGTGCAAACCGCAGCACCAGCAGAAAAACTCCCACCAGCCAATCAGATTCATTAACCTCCACAATCTCACAAGCCCCCAGGGGGGACCTACAGAGACAAAGACGACCTCTCTCCCCCTTGTGTCCTGATTCTACCCCTCTTTCTCCCCCTCTCCCCCTCCCGTAACACCCACCCAATCCTCCTGCCCTCACTCACCCACCATCCAACAACCTGGTTTCCATGCAGGAATAACTAACAGGAACACAATTAACAAAGTATGCCTTTACAACTTCTTGTATCAACATATAAAAGCCTAAGAACCATGACTATATGCCACTTTTTGAGGCGTTTCCCCACTATTAAATTACTGCGAGTTTGAGGGTAGGTCCGCTTCGTATAATCCACTATCTAGCTGCACTGATATGAAGTTGTTCATCATAATATTTAGATAATATTTCATAATATTTACAGCTCATAAAATGTATATAAAGCCATATGTAAATGAATGTATTTGAATTTACATGAATTGGTGTTTACAAAGTAGAACAAAATAAAATCAAATGTGTTTTCCTAAATATAAATTTTGGAAGGGTGATTGAAAACACATCTATAGTATGTGAAACTAAAGTATTCAATAAAAATCCAGGATAATAATGATCATAATAATAAGAATAAACTATGCTATACCTATATCAAAAATGGAGTTAGGCCACACTGAATGGCTGCTATCCCTTTTTTTCCTACATGTCGTTGTCTGTCGGATACAAGGCTACATTTTTACTAAACTGCCACTTAGTACCATGTGATTCAGTCAGTTTCTCAGTCAGCCATCCCATCGGTCAAACTAGTCACCCATCTGACAGTCACTCAGTCAGTCAGCCAGTCAGCAGGGCATTAAGGTTGTCACCTCACCTTAAAGAGTTTGAGTTCTCCCCACCTTTAACTCCACTAAAGTCCTCTTGTGCAGCCAGCCAGTCACTAAACAGTCAACTACTCATGCCATAACTCAGTCAACCGACCGCTGAACAAGTCAACAAGTCAGCCACTCAGTGGAGCTCCCAGTCAGTCAAGCAGCCACCCAGCCAGTGAGCTCCCCACCTGTCCCTGCTAATTTGGTGAGGAATCAATTAAGGCTGTGTTTGCTGAGTTCTCCTTGCCTTCAGCTCATCTGCTCCTCTCTAATGCAATTGTCCTGTGTGCTGCGTGCAGAGCGGCATAATAAAGTGATAAGGCTAATCAGGTTGGCTGCTCCTCTCCTCTCCCCATACGCACACTACACTTATTCTATTAGATGTGTAATGAGATTCCGCACTCCATCAACATGATGCCGCTCTGTGTGTGTGTGCGCATGTGAAAAAGTGTGTGTCTTTATGTGAGTGTATGTGTGAAAGTATGAAAGTGTGTGTGTGTGTGTGTGTTGAGCGAGAGAGCTTCTGTTCTAGCAGAGGAAATTTGCTCCATTTACATTCTATCATTAGCTTGAAACAAATGTGCCCTTGAGCTTAGCGCCCCTGTCTCTCTCGCCTGCAAACACTTTACTTTGGCAGGCGATCATAGTAACATGCGCGTGCACACACAGATTCACACAGACACACTCTTGAGTGAGACACTTCAGCATATAATCGAATACAGAAATGCACAAACACACACTTAAATGAAACTAACGGCACAAAGTAATACTCAAATGAGTGTGTAATTCTGCATCTGCGGGTGTGAGATCATTAGCTTAGGAATCATCTAACTTTTCATTATGTAAACATGCATGTAAGCAAATATGTGCACACACACGCACACAGATCTCTACTTCTATCCTTCCCTCCAACAACTACATCTTACCTCTCACATACACACAAACCAGTCCATTCAACCAACCACCAACTGACACACACATATACACACATTACACCCCCCATCCAGACAAGTAGAGAGAGTGATGGTCGAGAAGATGTAGAGGACACAGGACTCTATGATGTGTAGAACAGTTCTGGTCAATGGGCCAGATAATGAGTTGCCATAAACAGCAGCAGTCTTCCACTGTCCAGCTCAGCTCATTACCATAGCTAGCATATGTAATCAGTGTGTTGCTGGGGCGTGTCTTAATGTACTCTACTCTGCTGTTTCTCAAAGACAGGGTTGGGCCTTACAGGGTGAGTCACGAGAAGGTAAGAATGGATCAGTGGATCATCCTGTGAAACATTGGTGATTGGTATTCAAAGCTGGGAACACTGTCCGAGTTATGAGGCTTAAGTCTTCTGAGTTCCTATGTATGTAATTGAAGCTAAACAGGCTGCTAAAGAGTACATTATGGGGTGCAAAATTCTCTAAAACAATGCTTAAGTGTGAAATCAAAATGGCTGCAATGCTTTTGTTTTATTTTATCTCAAGCAATACATAAAGCACAAGCCTATATAGTCCCTGTTCTGTGATGTACATCATTAACATAAATTATTCGGAAGACAAAACAACAGAGGGTATACAATATATGGGTATTTTGGAGGCCAGAAAGCTGTCAGAGAGACATAATTAGAAAACACGCACACACCCTCACACACATACAAACACAATATCAAGCTGTGCACATTCTCATTAACTCCTCGAGTATGATAAAACACGATTCTCTCTCATCCCACCCAAGATTCCATAAAGAGGAGATAGTATTTCAAGCTGCCGACACTAAATCTCTAATTATAACTTTATTTGAAGAAAACAAGGGCGCACTTAATAAGCAAATGAGAGTGATAATAACTTGGAATATGGATTGGACCTAACAGACTAGATTATAGGGGTGAATGAACCCCTGCCGAGAGAGAGAGAGGGAGACAGAGAGAGAGAGAGAGCGAGAGTTGTAAATAATGTGACAGAACGAGTAAATTATGAGGCTAAATACTCAAAGCTGTAATTATGTCTTTCTTTGAATAGACAGAGATGAGTGGGTATGAGGATGATCGGATAAAAAAAAAATTAACTGCCTCCCTGATTTTTCCCTTCTTCTTCTCTCAATTGCTCACATTAACACACAACACAGGCACTCAAGTCTATTAAAATGAGTAGACGAAGAGTGCAGAAGATTCTCCTGGTTTATTTCATCCCATTAAAGGGGCCCTCTACTGATTTTATACATAAGATTTGTTTACTCATCATGATGAAAGTGATATTTTGCCTGTTGTATAATGTGTTCTGTGAAGCTTTAGAAAGTCTGGGAAAATAACCCCAGTGATGTTGATGTAGGTGTGGAGTTTGAAATATGGGGGTCTAAGGAATGATGCTATTAAGTTGCATAATGGTAAGTGTAGGATCCGATGTTTTTAGAGCTTGACCCACGACTAAATGGTGCTTCGATTTTGACCATTCTTTTTAAAATCTATCTCCAGTAAGTATTCCAATTTGGATGTGCAGTACTAAATTGATATTTATACAGTATTTTTTGGAAAAAAAAATAGTTAGACGTTTTTTGAATTACAAATATTTGCTTTCTGAGAAATGGATGAGAAGAGAATACCCCTCTCATATCTGTAATGTTAATATGTAGCCGAGGCCAGCAGATGGTTAGCTTAGCTTAGAAGAAAGACTGGAAATGGGGGGGGGGGCAGCTAACCTGGCTCTATTAAAATCCACTAAAAGCACCTCTGAAGCTCCCTAATCAACACGGATTGAACATGAGAGTTGATGTGTTAGTTAGCGTGCTTTTGAGGTGCTGGCAGTTAGATTTTGTTACCTTTGGACAAACCCCAGGCGAGCTGTTTCCCCCGTTTCCAGTCTTTATACTAAGCTAACAGGCTGCTGGCTCCAGCCACATATTTACTGTACAGACATAAGTCTGGCGTGTATATATATATATATATATATATATGCAGAGAGTTATACGTATATAACTGTCTGCAAGAAAGTAAATAAGTGTAGCAATAATACAGTAATGATACAAAAAACAGAAGGTGTTTTATTATAACAGCTAATATGTCAATATACATAAAATACCCAATATCCAAAAAAAATAATTATTACTTATTTTCCAATTATAAGCAACATAAACCATAAGAACTTATACAGATTATATATTATATTATATTGTATTGATGCCATTACTTTGTTACGACATCAATATTTTTGATGCTAGTGTTGACACTCAACATAAGAGGCAGTGTTGTCTGTCTCTAAAAACCACACAGGCCGTTTACAGACAAATTGTTATCCACTTTGACAGCCTAATAAAAAGACAAAGACCTCAACCCACAACATCATTAAATAATGCCATGTGTTTTAGCCCGCTGAGCTGTCGGAAAGAATAACAATCCTGTCTAATCTTGTGGTACAACTCAGTTTAGTTGTAGTTATGAATCAATGGTACTCTTACAACTTTTCAACCCCAATTTAACACACGATCCTGCCTCTTCACTTTTCTCTCTATAACCCCTTTTATTCATTTCCTTCTTCTGTCTCTTTCTACACTGTTCCAAAATCTCTCTAGATTTGTCTTGAGCTACAGGATATGAAATTGACTTGCTAAGAGGAGACAAGTACTCACAGAGGGTTTAGCCATTCAAGATTGATTTTATTTTATCAACTATCAGGGCTGTCTTTGTGTTTGCATGTTAAAGATATGAGCAGGGTGTGCATGTGTGCACATGTGTGTTGTTTCTGCACTTTGTTTCTCTGCCATTCAGCCAGCTGTACATATGTCACACAATCTCAATTTCTGTACATGGTTATATTTGACATATGCTTAACGGGGGCCAGGGGGATAGCTTGCAGCGTTGTGTGCTTTTGTAGGTTTGAGTGTGTGTGTGTGTGTGTGTGTGTGTGTGTGTGTGTGTCCCTGAGCAGCAGTCTGTGCTCCAGTACCAATCCAATGAAGTTGTCTGAGAATGACAGCTTCATTATCTTGTTTGAAAGTGGGACAAATGGAGGTTTGTCTCTCTATCACTGAGTGTAAGTATGGAGAGCCGAAAAAACAAAAACCTTAACACACACACGCACACACACACCAGGACAGACAGCTATACTTACTTTCTCTTTCTTTCTTTTCCAACTTGTCTATGGCCTGTGGTTCGATCTCTCCAATGCCTCATCTCTCTCATACTCTTTCTCCTGATGAGCGTGTGTGTGTGTGTGTGTGTGTGTGTGTGTGTGTGTGTGTGTGTGTGTGTGTGTGTGTGTATCGGCAACTGGGACCAGTAAGTGATGACTGTGTCTAAATGTTGATCTCTGGGAGATGCTCTGTTGTTCTGAAATTAGGTGGTAGGGGAAATATGCGTATGTGTGTATGTGTGATTTGGGGGTTGCTGGCAGATGTCAAACAGTTGAAGCCTCACACAGACGTGCTGACAACTCTCTTAGTAACTGGGTACCTTAGGGGGGCAAGACAGGTGTGTGAGTGTGTGTGTGAGAGACAGAGTTAGAGGGAAACAGACGTGACCTACCCCCCTCCATCCCATCCCATCTGCATCCTGACGTCTGACAGGGGCATCACACCAGGCCAATCCACCAATCTATGTGTGAATGTGTGTGTGTGCGTGTGTGCACCTCATATCCAGTGGAAAGGTAATAGTATGTAAATGACCCCACACATGTCATCCGTGAGAAGATGGGGATGGACACACACACCTTTTTCTCTCTCTCTTTTACACACACCACTACTTAATGCCCTCGGGGTTGGGGGGTCTTGGCCCCTGTCTGATTTCTTTGGGTCAGTTTCTCACACTTCTGACAGGGTCACACACCTCTCCTCTCATTATTAACCTGCAGTAAAACACCACACAGCCAAACAGTGAGAGTACGTATATTGGTGTGTAAGAGTGACTTCGAGAGAGAGGCAGAGTGTATGTGAAGAGACAAAATGACAAAATGTGTTCATGTGTACGTGGGAAGGAGATTGAGATGGAGAGAGATGGAGAAAACTGAGGTGTGTGTGGGAGTGTACAGACAGACAGATTGAAAGAGTCATTTTGTTGTGTCTGTGTGTGTGTGTGTGTGTGTGTGTGTGTGTGTGTGTGTGTGTCCTCGGGGCATTACCTATCACATTAGCGATATGACAGACTGCCCAGCCTCCTCTCTCATTTCCTGTCAATCAAGCATAGTACATCACATTCATCCAACAACATCTCACTTTAAAGAGCAAAACCACCCAATTACAGTTTTACCATGCTGCTCCTGTGCTTTAGGACAGTTGAATGTGTGTCTGTGAACATTCTGCACCATTTAGTAGTCTTTACCCTCACAGCTCCGATCTACAGCCATTTCCCATCAGCCCTTTGCAGTCCCGCATAGGCAGCTTTCACCATCATTTACATATGATATTATGCTAAATTGCCATGAGGGAGTAAAAGAATCATAAAAATTTCTGTGAAAATGGATGCTGTGATTATATAAATTGCCACCTGTTATTGAGGCTTTTGAATAGACTGTAAACAGATATACTGCAACCGTAGAATAACGGATGCAAGATGGATCAAAGTGACATGAAAACATATTGCAGAAAGAATAGAAAGGAGAAATGTGTCTGTATATACACATGTATAGGACATTACTTTTTGCTCCCATGATTCACAGTGTGCTGTTAGTTTTATAAAAAATTAAATCCCCTCTAAATTCCATCACAGTTATTGACAGGATTATAGTGTGTGTATGTGTGCGTGCATGCGTGAGGTGACAGGTGATGAGAGTGTCCTATACTGTGGTCACTCCTGATACACAATAGGATTATGACCAACACCTGCCTGTGTGTGTGTTTGTGTGTTTGTGTGTAAGCAGAGCAGTGACCACCAGGAGAGGTTCCTGAATGATAAACAGTGACTGCATTTGTCTCCGTTTCCTCCTTCTTTGTCTTTATCGATCACTCCACCCATCTCTACAATCATCTGGACCCTCTGTCTTCCCCCAGCCCCCAACATGTATACACACATGTTGAGTACTTTGCATATGTATATGTAGGAATTTTCCACATATGCGCAGAAGTTGTGGGCAAAAGTGTTTGCGTGTGTCTTCCGTGAACAGTAGAAATTGTTTAAATATATTACTAATTTGTTTTGCTAAATACGTTTGGACGGAAATGTAGTCGCTCAGTGGAAATGTTTTTTTCGAGTGTAGGAAGTACTACATTTTACTGCAGGTTGAAGGGAGGTGGTTGGGGTCGATGGCAGGTGTAAAAGTTGCAGGACTTTGCCCCTGCAGACCAGGGTTCACATCCTCAGTCTCAGTCAGTGTTGGATGAGGTTTAGACATAAAAAAAACAACTTTGATTAAGATTAGGAAAAGATTGTTGATGTGGTTAAATGTAAGTAAAGCAAATACTTCATATTTCAGGATTCAAGCCACATTCTTCCCCTTACCTTAACCAAGATTGTGGGTGCCTAAATATAACAATAAAAATGTTAATCATGCTTTAGTAGCTATGAGCAGATATCACATATTTTGCGACGTGGCTGAAACGTTCAGGAAAACTTTTCCTTATTATGTTGATGAAAATTCGGGTGTAGCTGTACAATAGTGCATATACAGTATAAACATCATCCCCATAACCCCCCCTCCCATTTGTGTGTGGTTGTGTGCCTGTGGCCCCCCAGGCTCACTCCATCAACCTCCCTTCACCACCAGCTGTCTCCCCTCATTTACATACTCTCTCCTCCCACTAATGGAATTAGCCACAAGTTTCCTGAGGTGAGGCAACACACATACACACACACAGACCTATAGACACAAATGTGTGTACTGCGAGTGTGTGTACGTACAAGATATTATGGTGGTGAAGTGTGTGTGTGTGTTGAGGATGGACTGCGAAGGTCAATCAGAAGACACAAAGATGTAAACTCAGTCCAAAACTACTCTGCCAAAACAATGAGAAAACAACAAGAAAAAAGAGTATTAGTGCCTTCTTTCTCAGCAGAGTTATGATAAATTTCAGATTAGGGGTTTCTGAGATTGGTGTGCAGAAAAAAAACAAAACTCAAGCCAATCAGTTACCAGGAAGTCAGCCAATCAGTGAGTCACAAAGCCAATCAGAAGGTTTTGTACTCAGACAGGCTCTGAAAAATATGTTAAATGGTACCTTTCATATGTACAGAAATTGGAATTAGAAATAATTAGTTTAAGACAACTATGGCTCCCCAGTGCAGCTCGCTTTCACTTTACTTCCTACCTACAATATACGGTCATATCCTTTGGACACCTGGTCCTCCTGTCACTCCTCTGCAGTCACTCATCTTGATGTAAGGCTATTCTCTTTCCTGGCCTCGCTGTGTTGGAATAAACTCTTCACTAAAGTCAGTTAAGCGAAAGCCACTGCTCATCTTCTGCAGCAGGCTGAAGACCCACCTTTTCAGACAAAACCAGAACTCAACACACTCTTGGTTGTCCGTTTTGATGCACTTAATATTTACTTTAGGTGGTGCGCCTTTAGGCCTTTTTCACTGAAGACATTTTGACATTTCACTGTAAGAAAAATCAAAAGTCTAAATTAAAAATTAACGATGGCTGAATTCAAATTAGCTGCTTCAGTTTCTAGGTCGGGTATTGTTCATGCTGGCTCACTGTCACACTGTCATAGCTCACTGGGACTCTTAAATAGAACCAAGCCATCATGGATGTCATTAGTAACACCTGTACTTTTTCCTACTATGACAAGTCAAAATGCCAAAATGCTTTGGACAAAAGTGTGAGTTTTACTTCAGTCATATCAATGTGTGTATTTCTCACGGTTTGTGTTAACATTGTCGGTATGTTTCTGATCCAGTGAAAAAAATGTGTCTATTTAGAAGTATGAATCTAAATGGCATGTACAGTCTTCCCTTTAGAGCATCACCCTCACCATAATATATATGCCAGGTAAGTGAATCCTCGGTAGAGGAACAACTTTCAATGTTGGACTTCTAAAGAAAATGTACCCTCATGATAGACCTGAATGAGACCTGATCCAGATCAAGGTTAGACATTTTCCTCCCCACTGCTCTTCTCTTTTTTCTCCTTACCATGACCTTGAGAAAGTTTCATAGGTTCCAGTCAGCGTACTCCACCAGCCTTTTTTCTCCTCACCGTCTCCTCTGCCCCTCTCCACCAAGGGTGCTCTTTTTCCTTTTGTTTTGTCCTCCATCTCTCTGTCAGCAGGTCCTGTCCATCAATACAGAACTGTCAGTCATTGGACTGACAATTGGCAGCTGTCGATATGGTGTAGAGGACCGCCACTCTGTATATAGGCTTCAGCTCCTAAAATACTATCAGCTGCCAATACATAAACACACATAAACACATGCGCATGCACAGCCTGACATGCACAGACGTAGAAAAACACACATAACACACATACACACACACACACACACACACATACTTTATTCTCTTTGCATCCTCATCACACTTGATCATCGCTGACGCAGGAAAATTTGGTTTGGTAGCAATGAGATCAGATCAGATGAGGAAACAAAGAACCACCTTCTGACTATTCAGTGTTCAGCAGCTCACACACACACACACACACACACACACACACACACACACACACACACACACACACACACACACGCACACGCACACACGCACACACACACACACAATTGTACTGATGAAGGTCTCTGACAGACTGGAGTCACTGACACATGGCTCCCCCTACTGGAGACCTGTAAGACCTTTGGCAATGACATTCCAGTCCCTGGTTACACTGTAGCACATTAACATTCATTAATTGATTCAATCATCCATCTATTCATGTAATCACTCCTCCCTCTCTCTGCCTTCCTTTTACTCTTCCTTCTTTCCCTCCTGCATCCCTTTCTTATTCATTTCACTTAAACTTGTATTCCTGTACTCATCTTTAGTCCCTCCTGTTTCATCTTTACTTTTTTGTGTCAAAGCATCCTTTTAGTTTAGTTGTAATGGTGAAAAAATGAGTCTCTGTATGTGTCATCTGCTAACTGGACATATGCACACAACTTTTAATAGATATCGAATCTGACTGAGAATCAACCTTTAAAGGATAATTCTGGATGATTAACAGCTTATTTTCATGGTTTTGACTTGAATTTCTATATGCGATGATAACATTGCACTTGCAAGTAATTGCTGAGATCTGGGAAATCAATAACAATGCTAAAACGAAGACAGACAGGGCAAACAGCAGGAGGAATCAGACAATCAGACAGGTTGTGAACAGAACAGCTGTTTATTCAGATTATCTAAAACAACTAATTTTAAAGTAAAACCTGATGTAAACACATGATGTTGGATATAACTATAAAATGTCCCACTCAGTACATATCTTGGTCACGATTATATATAAAAAAAAGAAAGGAGCCTCAACATAAATGTTTTTTGTTTAAACTCTGAAATGTTGAATCATATCTGTCTAAAAAATCCAGAATCAGTTGAGCTATGGCAAGCACAGCAGGTCAGCTGAACCAGGAAGTCGGTCTATAATCTATGATTGGTCTTTACAACAGATGGTGGGATTTGCCTTTGTTCTATATTCAGGAACAAGTCTAAACTGGGAGTTTGTTTAAACCTGTATGCTCCTCTGATGGCTTGTGTTTCTTGTCCCGAGTTACCTCTTTTTAGTGTTTTAGGTACACTCCATTACTCTGTGATAAACCCCTTTAAGTTGCATTCACAGACTACTGATCGCAGTTTAGCATTTTCATACCACTGCATCACTGTTAAAAAACATTAGAAAACTGTTCTGTTGCTGCCTGATACCATGAATTAAAAGAACAGAGTGCAGAAGAACCAATAGAAACAAACAGAACAGGGAAAAAAACTGACCAGAGCAGATGAAAAGAATATACTAACAGGAACTGGGAGGGGACATGCCTGTCTGTCTGCTTTCTCTCCTTTACGCACATGGCGTCCATCCATATGAAAAATGTGATTACAAATGAGAGCGTGAGTGAGAAAGCGGAGTGCCACAGCTGGCATGGCATCTGGCTTGGCATATCGTTGCCCGGCCTCGCCCGCTGCCTGTGCGCTCTAATGTGGCTGTCGACAAGCCCATTAAGAAGCCATTACTAAATGCTCTGTCTCTGCTCCTCTTCCACGCCTTATAGCACAGGCCCAGGGGAATGCCAGCAACATGGAGGAGAGGGAGAGGAGAAGTGAAGAGACAGACAGAGAGGAAAGAAGAAACGGGTGTGAGGAAGAGTGAAGACGATGACGAGACAGAGAAAGGGGGAAGTTCATGTTAGAGAATTAACAGGAAGAGTCTATGATAAAACTTTTGTGTCATGTGTGACTGTCTTGTCTGTGCCAGGGACAGTCAGTGATTGAGAAGACAGACTTTGAACTCATTTTATACTTCGCCATTAAAACAGACAACTTGATGAGGAAGTTGTGCCTCAGGGCCAGGCAGGAGGACTTGTCACGTGAAGTCTTCGCTTCCAGACAAGTTCAGTGCTAGTCTAAATAATTCAGTCTCTAATTTTAAATAAGCTTCACAAGTCTTAAAAAAATGTTCAGACTAAACAAAGATGATGTAAATTTGTGGAAGATATTTGTAAGATACTTTTTTAGAGCTGTAACAATTGATAATCAAAAAATTGTTTTTAACCATAAAAGACAAAAATTCACTGGTTTCATCTTATCCAATTTGAATATTTTATGGTTTCCTTACTCTTATATGATATTAAACACAATATATTTGGGTTTTGGACTTTTGGTCAGACAAAACAAGATACTTTAGGAGTCTGCAGTGGGCTCTGGAAACTTGTGACGGGCACTTTTCACACTTTGCAGAGATTTCATAGACTAAACAACCAATTGTGATTGTAACCAACAGTTATATTAATTAGTAGATTAGGTACATTACTAATAATAGTCATAGAATACACAGTATCATCATTTTTAGCTATGGTGTGATCTCAAATCCAAGTAGCATCAATAACCACAAAACTCTAGCATCCCGTATTACAGTATATCATGCACCAATCCTGCTTTACAAAGTTTTTGGCCTGTTATTGCTGGAAAGCACACTGGACTTATGCCAATGCTTTTAAAAATATACTTGTGATGTGGGTGATTCTTTCCTGAAACGAATTTGGTTTGTAATACAGAATCGACACGTAGTGACAACAGACCTAAGGCACACCAAGTATTCAGCAATTCAGTCTCATTCTATGCTGTGCATTGTTATATGGTGTGATATGTCTAACTAAATATACAGTATGCAGTGGCCTCAGTAACCAATTTTTAACTGTGCAGACCTGTTGGTAAATAGCATGGGAGAACTTCTCCATTGCTGGCACTATCACTGCTTGCAGGCACACATGCTGTCTCACAAACCAGATTAGACATGCTTGTGTCGCACATTCCCACTCAGTTACTGATTAACATATTAGGCAGCAGAGAACTGTGAAGTGTGTTTTCTTTAACAAAAAGGCTACATGAGGTGCACACGAACACATCAGGCACTGTAATAAATATAATATATTAAAGCCAATAAGCAATAAGCGGTTTATTTATTTGTACTTCTCTTAATTTTCTCAGGCCAGGAGGAGGTGTATTACACAATGCTGTCTGTCTTGGAGTAGAGACGAGTGAACTTATCAAAGACGTTGTAGGTGGCAAACACTGTCTTGAACGGCTGGAGGGGAGGAGAGGCAAGGCAGAGAGGACAAGAGGAGGAGGGATGGAGAGAAGATGAGAAAAATGGGATAAACAAAGAAACCGAGGGACATTAAATCTTTTTTTTTTTTTTTTAGCATTGATTAAGTTGAAATATCAATGTTCTTACTCCAATAATCAGGCAAAAAGATTGTTAAAGCCAAACACCCATGGTCACCCACTTCAAATATGCAAACCAATCACAAGCCCAAGACAACTAAGAGATGACCTGTGCAATATGGAAGGCGACTGTCTTTCAATTTACATGAATGCATTTTTTCTGTGGCTTTGTGACTCACCTGCTGCATTTGCCTCATATATGCTGGATATGTACTGAATCCTTTTATAAATCTAACAGGTCAGTTTGAATTAGTTAGAATTCGGAGATGTAATGTGGTGTGGTATAAGTTTCCTGCTTTCATAAATGGGGATAACATTGAACATTCACTCATTATGATTCCCAAACACACTGACCAAGACTGTGTGCAACTTCCTGCAGTTTGTGTGTGTGTGTGTGTGTGTGTGTGTGTGTGTGTGTGCGTGTGCGTGCGTGTGTGTGTGTGTGTGTGTGTGTTGTGTGTGTGTGTGTTGGTGAATTGCTCTTTTCATGAGTGACTGTGACAGGTTTCTCATCAGGCCCTGAAGCCTGCTCGTAGTTAAAGACCATGACCAGTACAACCCCCAAACAACAAACCCACACACACTTACATGTACACAAGCTGACCTGGGTGATGACGTAAAAGAGAGTTTTCTGTAAAAGTACCAAAGATGGAAGTTGGTACCACACATGTGTGTGTGTGTGTTTTTGCATCTGCACCGGCTGCTGGAACTAAGCGGGGCTCTTAATCATGGCTGTAACGGGCAACATTACCGGCAGCGGCAGCAGGCTAATGATGAATGCCCGAGTCTCCGTGCAAACCCTGACCTGCTTTTCTGCTGTGATGCACAACAAGCTCTAGCTCTCTCACCAAAGCCCACACATACACTCGCATTCATGTACACACACACATACAAGCAGTCATAAGCTTGCATCAACACATACATCTTGACAAAAAAATCTGCCCGGTTGCTTGGGGAAAGCACTGTGCACGTGACTGTGTGTGTCTTTAAATAGGTGTGAAATGATACGACCTGTTCTCCAATTTGCCCTCTTCACTGATTTATTAGATTAACTGGAAAGTTGTGTGATGTCCAGAAAAAATACCAAAAAATATATCTTTAACTTGGCACTGGAGGAAGACAGTAAAAGAAAGACTGAAAAGCAAACGAGAGAGAAAAAGAAATGAGGAGGGAAAGGTAAGAGGAAATATAACAATGTTTAATGAAATGTAAATGAGAGAGAAAGAGCAGGAGAAATAGAAATAAAAGAGAGAAAGAGAGATCATTACATGAGAGGCACAGATGGTAAAAAAAAAGAAGTAAACGAGAGACATTTTGCAACAGAGGGAGTGAGTAGTTATAAACGAGTGTAAAGTTTTGATGAAGGACAAACTAATGTCAAGGACTGGGGCGGTTCGGGCTTCCTGCTCCCCGGCTACCACATGTGATCCCGCCTGTCACTCACACTCCATCGCCATGACAATCATCATAATGCTGACGCCTGGGGGCGGGGACAAGCCTGTCCTTGTAACAAACAGAACCCCTCCGCGATCTGACGCCAACAACTGCCGAGAAATTCTCACACACACACACACACACACACGCACATACACAAATATACACAAACACAAGCACATGATGACCATCACACTGTAATGCCACAAAAATAGAAGCTCTTGCACACAAAAGATGAATCAAATCCCAGTTTAAATTTAAAATGAAAGCTCAATTTTTCAGTAACAATGATGTGATGTGATGTGTTACTGTCACTGTCCAGAGCACACTGCATGTTTTGTCAGACACACTCACTGTGTAATACGCAGCATGTGGTTGTCTGTGCATCTGGATAGATGTGTGTGCTTATGAACTTATTGATTTTATGCATTTAAACAATAAATGTGAGTTTGTGATCAGTGTGTTCACATATCAGATGTGTGTGTGAGAGAGGAGTAAGACAGAGACAGAGACAGAGACAGACAGAAAATGTCTGCATGTCTGTGTGTGTGTGTGTGTGTTTGTGTGTGTTAACCACAGGGTAGGGAGCAGGGACTTGTCAAGCTGAGGAAGAGATGGCAAAGTGGATGGTGATGCCAGCCCTGTGTGACAGCTCCTTCACACACATATGCACACACTCGCACACACAAACATACATACATGCTGTAGCCCCCAAACCTACCCTAGCCCGGGCTCTAGAGCTGTGAAAGCTGGGATGCAGAAAGAAAACGAGACTGGTGGAACCTCCTGTTAACTGGGGGCTGCGTGTGTGTGTGTGTGTGTGTGTGTGTGTGTGTGTGTGTGTGTGTGTGTCTGTTTGTGGGAGACGGTGGGCTGGCTGGATGGGAGGGGGGTGGGGGTTAAAAGTGTCACATCATTTTGTGGCTCTGCTGTTTCTGAAAGAGGCTAACCCCACTGCCACTTAAGCTTAGCACAATAGTGAACAGCATACTGGCAGACAGGACACATACATACAGTACACACACACACACACATGCACGCACACACACACACATACACAGAATTGCAAAAGCGCATAATTATACAGTTTCTATAGTAGTCAAATTCAAAATCCTTCACATAGTATATGTGTATGTTGCTGAAAAACATTGTTATTTATTTCGAGAAAGATGTGTTAATTATGTGTTAATAATTCAGCTCCACGTGTCACAATACAAGATAACAACACATACTGACAATATTCGTGATCGTTTTAAATACCGAATGATGTCGGTGCAGCAAGGCTTGAGAAATGCATCACCAAACAAACAATCGCTAAAGAGGCCTTTATGCATTTGAAAAACTTATTCCAACAACGCCACACAGTTGAATCAAATGTCATTTTCTGCAAATCTGTCAAAGCGTTTGCCTGAAATTGTATTTTGGTGGGATGTTCCATTGTGCCTCTGAGCCCAGAGCGCAAGCATCCAAGTGAAGTAGAGTTGCTGGTTAGAAACCCCCAGGGGTGACCCGGCCAGGGCCCCACACCACTTTAACCACTCGTCTCCATTAACAGGCTCCCAGATATCATTATGCTCCCTGGGGACCAGGCATGCTCTAACCAACCATTTACCCTCTCCCTCTCTCCTCGATTTCTCTCTCTCATCTCTCCCTCTCTCTGCCATGATGTTACTCAATGAAAAAAGACAGCGGGGAGAAAAAATATGAGATTGATTTATTTGCTTCAGTGTTCTTCGGGATGGAGTCCTCTCCCCCTCTCTCTCTTTCTCTGCAAACTGAAACCAATTAGTGAGTAGAGCACTTGTAGCGAGGAATGTAGGGCAAGCGAGGAGTAATAAAAAAGTATTGACTTTTCTGTGACTGTACGTGGCGTGAAAGGGGTGCTGCGGCCTTGTCCGACATGAAAGGAGCTCCATTAATTTCACTTATTTCACCCAGGCCGCTGTCAGGAGGCCCTAATGCGTCCCAGGCACACTTCTCACATGCAGGCACTCAGACAGCGCAACGCAGCTCCAGCCTGGTTACCAAATTAGTTTACATTACATATCAGAGCAAGGGAGAGAGAGTGGAGCGCAAGAGAAAAGAGTAATTTCTAATTCCCTGGCTGAGACATAAAGCGAGGCCTTTCATACGTAGCTAATTTTGCCCCAGCCTCACCTCCTTCCGTCTCACTTTCTCTCTCTTGTTCTGCAACATGTAAAGGCCACAGCTCTAGCAAAATGACCTACAGTACCAAAAAGGTCCACAACAAATCTGCTGGAGAGTAAGACAATGAGACAATTTGAATTCAGCTTCATAGTGACCACTCAATACACCAAAAAAATAAAATAAAATAAAATTAAGAAGACAATATATTGCACATGTTGGCATAAATTTCAGCTGCAAAGGTATAAAGGGCCTATTGCAGAATGCTTCTCCTTTTTATAAAGAATCTTATTTTAAGATATAAAACAATTGTCTTTTTATGGTGGATTATTGTTGAGATTGCTGCACACTGGAGTCATGAAATAAAAAAGAGCATTGAAATATTTAACAGTAAATAAAAAAGAAAATTTGATGGAACATGGTTTTCACATAACCACAACAGGAGAGATTTCAAAATCTTATTTCTGTGTCATTTTTCACAGCAGTTTGGAGGCACATCAGAACTTGATGTAACTTGTAGAAACAGCCTATAAAACCTCTCTAACCGTGTCAGCAAACTGCTACTTAAAATACAATGCACAAATCTCATCAAACAGTTTATCAGCTAGATTGCGTTCTTGTCACATTGCTTGCATGTTTTCTTCAAAAAATATCCTTGATTGTCATTTGTGCCACTCAGAACCCAAATGCACCTCTAACATGCATTGCTTTCAGTTCAACATGGTTTTATCACAGTTTTCTGGAAGATTATTCTGATTATTGAGTAAAACCAGTAAGCAAAGAGAGGCTAAGTGAACTTTTCCCATCTGGCTCTTGGGGTTTGCCTACTGCCACCAGGTAAATTCAATTTAGGCTACCTATGATTTTAGTAGTATTACATGTGTATGTATGTGTGTGTGTGTGTGTGTGTGTGTGCGTGCCTGTGTTTGCAGTTTTGCATGTGTGTGTATGGCAGAGATAGATGTACCCCATGAGTTTCCTGTGTTTGTGTGTGTGTGCGAGAGAGAGAGAGAAAGAGAGCGAGAGAGTGAGAGGCTATCTGCAGACAGAAACTAATCAGTGTGTGTGAGATAAGAAAGCAGCCTTTATGGTGTATGGTAATCAGCCCCCCCTCGGCCTGCCACCGATGTGCATAATCACCACGACTTATTCACATGATTGATGAAATATGCGTCTGTGAAATCCGAGCTGCTTTTGTTATCATCCTGTTTTTCCCATCTCCCCCCTCTTTCCTTTTCTCTCAATCTTTTTCTTTCTTGTTCAACATGTCTGTCTTTCTATATATCTCTCCCTTGCTCTGCAGTGGCCAAAGATGTTTGGAACCATGTACAAACAAGAAATTACACACACAGCATGGTCTCCCTCTTACATGCACACATACACCTACACACACACTCACTCTACACAGTTTTCTCTCATAAGGTAGTAATATGATGCACGAAAGATGTATGAGAAAAACAACATTGTTTGAAGAGGAATAAGAAGGAAAAGGGAAAAAGAAAACATATGGGTAAGAGAGCTAGTAAATGAGAAGGCACATTAATTGTTCTGTCCTACAGGTAGAAGTGTTGGCTGGATTAGAAGGGGATGAGAGGAAAGAGTAAGTGAGATGGAGTGATAGATGGAATTAGACAGAGAGATGCTTCAGAGAGGTCTTGTCATCTCTCTCAATCGCATTAATCAGGGAACGGATGCAGAATTCACAACTAATGCAACAGGAAGAAACAAAGAGGGAAACCATTTAAACAAAAAGCAGCAGCAACTCCAGACGAGGATACCAAAGGAATGAGGGGCTACATTTGGCAAGTGTCTGGCTATGGTGACAAAGTTATTAATAATGAGAAAACAGTCATCCCTCACCATTCCAAAAATGCATCTACCATGTGAACCTGTCCACAGCACCATAAATGAAGAGGGTCCAAATACCGCTCCATTTTTACTTACCAAACCTCTGCTGTCTACGCAATTTATCCACTATCTTCCAACAAATGCCAGTTTCTGAAAAAGCAGGGTATATTGTAAAGCCCCAGCAGTAAATGTGCTGCAAGTGCAACATGGAGAGGATTTGGTTGCAAACCTGGAAGCGAGAACAGAGCTAGCACCAAAACCAAGGGTGTATGGATGATTGTGTTTGTCTGCAAAAGATTGCATTTTCATTTTGTCTTCTTTTTATAAACAATGTTATGAGCAGATCTAGTCACAGTTTTTGATTGGGATGTACCTCTCTGCTACTTCAACAGCATTACATTTCAGGTCTGAATCACATTTCTTAGGCCAGGCTAAAGGCTAGAGTATTCTTGAAACAAACACATCTGGAGGCAAAAGGGTAAATAGCAGTTCCAAATGGCCACGCTAAAAGATGGGACAAAAAGCTGTAATTTTGGACAATGTTTCCTTGAATGTATTCATAGTGTTGCACAAGCTTGTACACATGAGAAGTGACAGAATTTTATGGCCAAATGATTTGTGAGGTGGTCATGTTTGTCGGGTTATCAGTTTCGCAAATTTATAAAAATTGTCAGATGCAGCCTCCCAGTGCTGACATCAGAGGCAGAAAAGTGCCTACGGACACCGTCTAATCATCTGATCGGCACTTTGGCTGAAGCGTACTGGCACCTTAAGGCATAGAGTAGGAAAGGACTAGGAGAGACAAAGATTGGGAAGAGGGTTGGGACTAGGACTTTGATTTGGGTTGATAGTTGGTACTGGGGGAAGGTGGAGGCTGATACTGAGGGTAAGATTAAGACTGGGGCTGGGGCTGGGGCTGGTGAATTAAGGCCCCCCTGCCTCAGGGTGCTATTACACATCTATAATGAGAAAGGGGGAAGAGGGGGGCTCGTCTTTGCACCTCAGCACACCTTAGATTAAATATGCACAATTCCCATGCAAAATGGGCCAGGAACAGCCGGGACCAGCGTTGCTGTCTAATCCCCTGTGCTGGAGTTGTTTCAGCCAGGGTTAACAGGCTCATCAGTCAACACAGGCTGCTTAGCACAGGACATCAAGGCCATTTGCAGGTTTAAGTGTTTGTGATTGCTTCCCTTTCCAGGTCCCATTGCCACCCCAACCCCCCCACACACTCCTTGTGATGGCTAGTGAGCATATGAGCCTGTAATAAGACACACACAGACACAAACAATTGCACAGATACACACATGCCCATACATCAACCGTTTAATAGCATATGTAAAGGTGTGGGTTTCACATAAACATCCGACTGCTTACCAAGTGTACAAATCGAAGCATGCAAAACACGAACATATACACATTGGAAAGACAAGGTTCCCACACACAGTGTCAAAACTGATACACAGATAAGGTAGACAGATAAAAGAATGAGTGGGAATCTCATTATCAAGAATTCTAAAAGGAGTTTAGAGTAAAACAATGGAAAAGGTTTCCTCAGGACAAACAGAACAGTGAGCACACACAGGCAACGTGAGAGAACGAAAACACATCTGTGATTCGAAAATGTATTCTTTAGCTTTTACAATGGCAAAAAACACATTTAAGTCCATAGCCACTTTTATACCGCGTGGTCAAGGCGGAAATGTTGCAACTTTATTCCGCCTCGCCTTTCTGCATAACAGGTACGAACACGGAATGTGTGTGTGTGTGTGTTTGTGTGTTGATTGGGGAGGGGGGGGCACGTTGTTCAACCTTTAAGCCGGCAGCGGCGGCAGTCAGAGAGCCAAATCGCTATTTTTATAAAAGGGAAAGACGGCATGGTGGGACTGATGCAAACGCTGTTGTGTTACAAGTCATGCCTCTGAATACGCAATGCCAGCATACTATCTAAAATACCACACTGGGGCTGCGTTATGCCGGCTTTGTTTGGTTGAGTGTAAACAAGCAAAGGCAGAATACTGAGGGGTCTGCTTAATGGCAGTATAGTGAAACCTCAGTTTAAAAGAGACTTATGTATCCTGTCTGCTGTATCATCTCTCTGTCTTCACCGTAGCTTCATCAGATCCATTTGCATTTCACAGCCGGTGATGACTTCTATCACCAACACACTGCTGTATGAGAGGGCTGTCATGTTCCTCAAGTAAGTCTGTGTGCGTCTGTGTATGAGTATTGTGCATTCAGCTATTTGACTGAACGCACGCACGCACGCACGCACGCACGCACACACACACACACACACACACACACACACACAAACACACACACACACACACACACACACACACACACAGACACACACAGAGTGTGAGAGAAACAGGGTGGGGGTCAAGGGCTGAAAAAAGTTGCAGCTAGGTACTGCAGATGGAGGCAGAAAAAAGAGAACAAGAGTGCAAATAAACAAGACAGCGAAGGAAAAGAGTGATGGCAGGAGATAGATAGAGACAGAGATAGGCAGTGATTATACCACACTACATACAGTATGGTTCAGTGGAGCATATCTATACAGGGACAGGCGGTCCATTAAAGCACAGACATCCTTATCCTGTTTGTCTGCCTGCTTTCTCTTACACCCGTGTACATATGGAGAGGAAATCTGCAACTATCTACAATACTATAATACTGTCTGTTTGTTTCTACCACTGTCTCTTTCACTTGCACACCAGGTCACTTTAGCTGTAAATACTGTTAGATTAATATGATTGGTAAAATTTGTATGCATAATTGTTGGTATGTATGTATAGGCATGCATATGGTTTTTACTTATTTTACTCTATTTTATCTGATCCCCCTGATATTCTTACACAGTAACTGAGCAATCACTTTCACTTCTCTGCATGTTTTACTCTGTATTTCTGTGCATGTGACAAATAAAGAACCTTGAACCTTGGCCTCAGAATAACCATGATGACAAAGTATTCTATACAGTATGATCTTCAGTTTTTGTCTGGGCTTATTGCTGTGTTCCCTGAAATAACACTTTTTCTATAATGGCCATACGTATATGCTATCATACAATTACTTTGTTTGGATTTTGGAGAACTCAGGTATCCAGCAAGATGCACTAAGACTGACACCAGCTCACTGCAAATAAAGTGGATCACTACTGATGCTATCTCTATCTTTGTATTTTAATGCAACATAAGTGTTATAAAGAGTTTTAAACTGCATTTTACCCTTCTTGTGGTTGTGTTGTCTTGGTAATTGTATCAAGAGAACCAAAGTACAACAAACAATAATAATAATTAATTTTATAATAATTTTCATGCACTGCATTTCACTCGCTTTATTTCTGCTGAATTTTAGTACTTGAGTCTCCCTTGCCTCATGTTATAATTAAAGATTTGTTAAATTTCTCTGGCTGAGAGAATTTAAGTGTCTAGCTTTAACTCTTAGCTGTACTCTTAGCTGTACTCTATTAATGGTCACAGCATCACTACTGCCAATTAGAGTAAACACTAAAAGATTACTTTAGAATTACTTTAAAACACACCACCTTTTAAGGTTCCTGTGTGTAAAAATGATTTCATTCTCAATTCTTTTTTTGTTGTTTTTTATTTATGATCCAACTTATAAATTTGTGTCAGACTTGGAGTAGAAAGGCCTTGAATTAGGCTTTAAGGTTGAGTTCAGGCCTAAAAAAAACAAACAAATCTAAACCGTCTGAACCTACTGAATCCTACACAGGACAAAAGTTGTGACTATTTTTAATGATAATTTGCCATCACCTTTTATATTTATTAGTTTTAAACAGGTGCTTGACACAAATTCATACAATTAAGTTAAAAAAATTGGTCTGAAGTGACCCAAGTTAATCTGGTCAAGTCGGGTCCAACAGCTTTGAACATAAATAATAATGTCTAATGTCATTTAATTTCTTAAGTCACACCAAAATATGATTGCTCATATAATTGAGACTGTCCATTTAATATCATGCTGTGTGCACTCGGCCCTCATCGTTACTCTGTATGCAGGCCTAGCAGTGCAAAATGGCACCGTAATGGAAGCGAAGTGTCAGGCTAATTGATAAATCTGAGGTCCTGAGTAGGAAGGAGTGTGGCAGGGGGAATGTTTTACCGCTGTGCAAATGAAGGGGCTTCAGAGTTTTACACATGCCGTAAAATGGTTATGGAGAATTAGCGTTCTTTCTCTCTCACTGCAGTAACCTGGACACTAATGCAGCAGAGCTGGATAGATGGATGGACATGATAACATAATACATATACAGACACACACATAAAAGGTGGACACATACTGGCTAACACATTTGTTGCCCCTGCTTCACCTAATTCCATTGTCTCTACTCTTGGCCTATTTCAGTTAAGGTATTAATTGCTAATGAATGCTGTTCTCATTAAAAAGATTCCTCATGCAGCAGTTGTATGCATCATAGTGATATATTACGTTTGAGGCCATTAAGAGTGAGCCAGTGTGTGTGTGTATGTGTGTAGACACAGTTTTCCTGTCCCCGTTGCCTGAAGCTTTGTACCCACAACACAATAATGACAATCATAAAGCCACACCAGAGTAGCTGGGAGGAGATTATGGTGTGGGTGTGTGTTTGAGTGTGTGTTGTGGCAAGAGGAGGTAACAATGACAATACTGGGGCAACAATAAAGGGTATGTGGGTAGGCTATCAGCATTGGTCTGTCTATATGCATGTATTCATGTGTATACATGTGATTATACAGTATATGTCTATTTGCATGTATTCAGGAAAGCAGGGTTGCCTGTGCAAACGTGTGTTCTCGTGTGTATCAGTGTGTGTTGGTTGTGCTCCAATAGTAGCTTTTGAAAGTTGTGACGAATGTCAGTCTAATGTGAGGGGAAAGAAAGGCTTAGAGCGCAGACGGACACAGACGTGACCACTCACTGTAGTGTACTTGATTAGCACGTAGCCTCCTAATTAGCTATCCTCTATGGTTACAGGCAGTACTGCTGGTGACACGGCTAATAACACAACCACAAAATTATCATGGACAGAGAGGGCTTTCCCATATCTGCATTTGAAATTAGTATTTGCTGGTGCATTTACCTAGTAGATAAGTTAAAAAACCTTTGAGTATTTTCTCTTACAATGAACATTACAGTTCTGGCTGCATTAAACTTTCCAACTTTAAGAGGTTCAGGCACTGTTCACTCACTGAAACAATTCATAAAGTATTTCACATTCTTGCCATCGTGGAGTGAGAAATTTGCTTACCTTAATACAGCACTGTCCTCTAAGCCATTCAGAATGATTTAAAACAATAACATAATGATATTGTAGAAAGTGGCAGAGAGAGAACACAATCAGTATGAGCTATAGGACACACAGAAGTTCCAGTGTTTCCTGTTACAATGGTTAACTGACCCTAAATCATCAAAAACAAAGTCTGCATTTGATGAGTAATTCTCAATACGTTCAACTTGCCTCAACATATTTGACCAATTCATATTAGACTGCTGTCATAGGTTAATATCTGGTTATCAGTGTTGTCCAAATACAGTATTGTTGAATCATAGAATTGCACAGACTTAAGGCCAATTTATGTAAAATCAATACCAAATAAAGATATGTTTCTCTCTCACACATATTCTATATTCGCATCCTGTTACTCATCCACTCCCTCAAGATTTCTCTTTATCGCTTAGGTACTTACCTAAATTTCACTTTTTAGACTAATCAGTTACATGTCAGTTAACTGTCACAATCTTAAACTTATTTCCCATCCCAGATAGAAACACCTGTTAACCAAAGCTGCATAGTGTGAGACCCACATTCCACCCTGGCCCGGGGGAGGATTACAAAGCCAAGTCAGATAATGCATGTTGAACTATTTAAGTTGACCACATGTCTAAGTTACCCAGCATCACTGTGTTAGTATGACAGGGTTATAAGACAAAAACAGCAAAGTTGGGAGCTAAAATTCGTGAGGAGAGCTCTGATTTTCAGACTGTTGATGAGGGATGTGAATGAAAAAAGGACAGAGCTGCGGAGGATGGTCTGAGGTCTATGAAGCTAATCTTTAGTGGGGAACTGGGAAGCCAAGGCAAGGCCACATAGAAGCTGGAGAAAAGGCCAACCATTAGACAGCCCCCCGTGGCCTAGGCCAGGGGCCATTGGGTTTCTGGAGAGGTGGTGTGATTATGTGTGAATGTGTGTGTATCCTGACAGGCTGGGCCACATTTGCATTGATGGAAGTTCTTACTGTGACACAGATGGCTAAGGTAAATAAAGGTCCAGAAGTCATGGGCTATTTCTAGGGCTTGGTTAGAACTGGGGATGCTGTGTACATACTGCCAAGAGCTGTGATGGTCAAGTCAGAGAGCTATGGTCTGGAACTAGGGAAAAACTAGGCTGTGTTAATGATGAGGCTTTGGGCTGTGCAGGGGCCTGAAGTACAGCTTAAGGTGATGATTACAAGCAAGGCTAGGTAATGTGACAGAGGCTGGGTGAGAGGGCTGTGGCTGGGCTTAAAAATAATTAGGAGCATGGCTGGATAACATAGCTAGATAATGTCGCTGGGGGGAGGCTGGCTGGGCACGGTTTGAAGATGATGAGTACCAGGGTTGAGCTGTCCACCCCATTGGCCTGCTGAGCTGTGACAAGAAACTCTGCTGGCTGCTGCTGTAGCTGGGGGTGATGCCAACGATAGGACTAATGCACTAATTACCAGAGAGAGAGAAGAGAGAGAGAGTAAATAGATGTAGAGAGGACTGCAGAAAGATGGCGCGACAGACAGGGAGACGAGAAGGGGGAAATCTGAAGTCTGATGATGTCTGAGTGACAGCAGCATGACATGACTGAGCTGAGAGCAGGCAGCAGTATCTTTATTATCTTCTTCAACAACTTCCTACGCAGTAGCAGAGTTATCACAGAGAAAAGAGAAGTCAAGTTAAGCCAGCATGGGGGAGTGAGGGATGGTGGGGTTGTTCGTACGTTCAGTTTTGTGTATGTGTTTGCAGATGTTTAGGCAAATATGTTGTGTCAAGTAAGAACATGTCAGTTTGCAGCATTGATCAGGGAGACACTTGGATAATCAAGAATAGCTGTATGTGCACAAACATGCACGTACAGACACATACACATCACACTACACATATGAAAAACTGCACTACAGGTATGAGGCAGTGCAATGCTTTAGTACAGTCTGGTAAGAAAAACTGGATACACATGGAGAGTTGGGGCTATGAAGCGAAGTAATGGCTCAGTTTGTTACAGTTTAGTTTTTGGTTGAATTTATTGTATTTGACAATTTCTGTTGAAGAAAGAAAAAAGTAGAAACATCTGAAAATACATTATCTACAGCAAATGTATCTTTACTCCGTAAAATGGAAACTTAGACAAATCTAACATTACTTACTGATATTGTGTAGCAATTTTTGACCTCTAGAGGTGATGCAGAAGAATGTTTTAATAAGCAGATCCCAGTATTGTTTCTATCTTATGCTTTCCCAAAAAGCATGGGGGGATGACGTGATGACATCAAACAGTATGTCAAAATCAGTACCAGTCGGCAGATTTCATTCATTTCACAATATATATCATAATACTTTCCAGCCATGACGTACAGTAAAGCATATTTTTTCTTCGTTTTTTTTTCTTTGTTTTGTTGCAAATAAGGTTCACTGATGGCTGATGCTTTGACTTGTGGCCTATAATTCAATGCAAATGTCTGCATGATGGTTAGGATGTAATCTCACCCAACAAGTCCTAAAACCTGACGAACTATCAAGGTTCATGTGTGTAAGAATTGTTATTTAATTCTCAATTCTCGTTTTTTTGTTTGCTTGCTTGTTTGTTTATTTGTTTTCCAACTCATAAATTTGTGTCAGACTTTGAGTGGAAAGGCCTTGAATTAGGCTTAAAGGCTGAATTCAGGCCTAAAATAACAAATCTAAATCTTCTACTGAATCCTACATAGGACAGAAGTTGTGACTATTTTTAATGATAATATAGTCGTCATGTTTACAATAATAAACACATGAAGTGTTTCATCGGCAGCGTACAGGACATTTGCCATCATGTTTACTTGACCAAACACAGTTAATGGATTTGGTGGCGGTTTGGTTAGGTTTAGGAAAAAAAAAAAAAAAAGACTTGGTTAGGTTTAGGGAAAGATCATGGTTTGGGTTTAAATAAGTACTTCCTTAAGTTTAGAGAACTTTCGTCAATAAACAATAACAATAAAACCTAACTATGGGTCATAATAAGCTGCTTGATCAGACAAATTATGGGCTTGTTTTTCACAGGACAGTGTCTCTCACTCTACATGCACACATCTGCAAAATTAGAAAATTATTTCTAATTCTAATGGTGAGCCAAATTATCCCTGCCGGCTTCAATTTTGGTGGCAGTAGTGAAAATTTCCATTTAACACTATTTCTCAAACACAAAGACCTTACAAGCATTCCATCAATATAAAACAAATACTGCATAGATGCATCGAGCAAAACCGAACCTACTCCCCCAACCTCTGTTGTCAGCTGCGGGAGACCCCATTCACCCGCCCACTCACTCCCCATACTTATTTATCTCCACTTCCTGGGGCCGTGTTAGTTCATTCCCCTGTAGCTGCTCTCTCCTCCTTCCCTTGCTCTTCACTCTCTCTCTCGTTTCACTCCTCGTTTCCAGGCAATTGGGTTTGGGTGCTGGTGGTGGGGGGTAAGAGGTTGGGGTGGAGCTGCTGGGAACTTCGTGTGTTTGTGCACGTATATATGTGTGTGTGTGTGTGTGTGTGTGTGTGTGTGTGTGTGTGTGTGTGTGTGTGTGTGTGTGTGTGTGTGTGTGTGCTGGGAAGTGAGCTAATAAAGGACGTTGATCCATGAAAGGCCTTGAGCAAAGACACAGTCAATTACCTAATGCCTGGACCAGACTGCAGGGCCCACGCACACACATTCTATCTCTAACTTACTCACACACACACACCCATGCATATACCTCATTTACGTATACATGGAGAGGGGGCAGTGGAGGGCATAACTGGGAATTGTGTATATGTGTGTGGGTGGGTGTGCATATGCGTGTGATGGAGAGCGGCGATTTATTAAATTGCTGTCACTTTTGACAAATTTGTGCAACTCAAGTTGAAAGGGTTAGGCTGTACTGCTTTACTGTTTCCTCTTTTCTTTTAGCGGAGAATTATACCTTTCGGACCGAAACCCAGGCAACCCCAGGATAAAACCACAACTGCCATCAGTCTGCCTTGGGTTGAAATGTGATGTCTGAGCTGGCCCCATGACCAAGTTCCAGACCTGGGTTTAATGTAGGTTTGACACTGATTGACTTTGACATGAAAAGGTGAAAATGGGTATCTATAATAACGGCATGATCACTATTATTCTATATTCACTATAAACCTGTAGCAGATACTAGTTCCTTCCCTTTGAACAATGAATTTAGCTCCTCTCAGTCTCTGGACTCAACAACCCAAACTGTACAATCAAGAGTCAGAAGTGACTCTTGATTGTTAACATGAGGTAACCAATAAAAAAAATAAATAAAAAAAATAAAAAAAACCTCTGTCCACACAGTTACATTGTGTTTTTTCAGCCATAATGTTTTGGCTTCACTAAGTCTTTGGTTAACAATGTTGACCATATGTGACAGCTGTCAGGTATAAATGGGTCTTATGCATGTTTACCACATCTACATTACCCTTGTATAACACATAGAGCTTGTGTCTGAAAGTGGTTTGGAAAGTGTGGTTTTTTTCACCTTGATGGATTGTGTGTGTGAAGACCAGGCAGGAAAGGTAACATTCATCAGCTATGCATCTCCTCACAGTGTGGAGTAGGTGGGTATGCGGACTCTAATGATGACTTCATTTAGGTAAACAGTTGGTATACCCGTTAACCAAATGTATAACAACAACAACAATAATAATAAGAATAATAAAAACGTTTGTGTTTGTAGTTTTCAACCTACCTCCTCTTGGAGGCAGAGTGTAATCTACTATTGGAAGCTCTTGGCGCAGGCTGGTTGTGCGAACGAATTGCTGCTGTGCCTCAGACAGTGGAACTTACTTCCTGTTCCTCTGGTTGGCAAATGGCAAGAAACAACAACAAAAAGTTAAATGACATAAAGGTTGAAGTTCAGCTCAAGTTAGTCATCAAACAGTCATTAGGCAGAGCATGAATTCATAATGCAGAAAATGTAGCAAGCACAAAAAAAACATAAAAGACATCAGCAGGACACAGGGTTAAGAGACAGATGTGCAAATTCCTTTATAAAATGAGTGAGACGAAGGGCTGAAAAAGGTTGTAGTGGAAAGAAAACTGGGTGGTCTTTTATACTGCAGTCATGGAAATTATTGTGTGAGACAGATCAAATAGAGGGTTAATAACAGTACTTCACACACACACACACACACACAACTGAGCAGATTAGCCTCTGAATGGTAATAAGGTTATAGTCAAGTGTTTTAGTAAAGACACACACACATACACATGCACGGTCCCTAATTAAAACTAAAGCAAGCCTTGAAATAAAGCAGGGAGAGACTGACACAGTTAAAAAAAACAGTACGAAGCAGTCTTAAAATAATCCCCTGGCATACACCCATTAGTTTTCATAATAAGGATATGTCCATTTGCTACTTAATGTTGCGTCAATTTGCCTGTGAATATATTGCGTTCATACAATATACGTCCCCACTCTTGTATCTGTTCACAAGCATTTATGACTTGCTGTATCTATATGACAGAAAAAAACTGTATAATTAAACAAAAGCTTTTACGAAACACTTCTGGTTTATGTCCATGCATTTGTAAGTGTATATGAGAATGCTTTTATAGTCTAATCATGTGTGTGAGTTTGTTTTTGCGTGCCTGTATGTGTTTAAAATGTTCTCACAGTGTGCCACTGCAGAGTCTTACGGACTTGTGTTGTTTTAACTGATTCTGGGCCTCCTCCAGGTGTGTGTGAGAGTTCTGCAGACGCAATGTCAGGTCAGGACAACGCACACGCTGCCTCCACACTTCCCCCGGCGATCTGAACAGACCCTGGAATAACCACAACCACACAAACACACACAGAGACAGGCGCAAGAATCAGATGATGATCATTGTATCCTTCTGTTTCAGACCCCGCCTCTTTCTCTCTCTGATCCCTCTCCCACAGGTAGTGATGGCTTACTGCTTAAACCAGAGGCTAATCCACTTCATCTCTCCTCCTGTGACACAGAGACCAAGAGCGAAGCAGAGAGTCAAGAAAATTATATCTGGAGAGAGAAAGAGTAAAACTAAGCATGTCAGAGTAAAGGGGAGGGATGCAGAGAGGGAGGAGAAAGAACAAAGAGAGAGCAAGATGGAGAAAAGAGAGGAAAAACATACACATTCAGCTGTATTTCTATTATCTTGTCTGACTAGCAACATCAAACATCAAACAGTGAAACATGTGGTTTAATCAGGTTTTATTTTCCCATTCCCAATGATAATATCCTTTATTCTCATTTTAATGGTCTCTTTTAGCTATTAAGGAAATCATTTTTGAAGCATTAAGTATTTTACTTAATGCTTAAAAATTAACACATATGACAACAATGAAGCCATATGTAACCCACTGAGACAGCACCTTTTTATGTGTTTTTAAAAATGGATGACAACAATGAAGTGCTATAAAATGGAGGCATAAATTATACAAGGTTCTAACAGATTAAATTCATTGTTGGTTTTGCTCTTTTTATAGTAAAAATACAAAGATAAAAGAACATCATCATCATCTTTAATTCTTTTTTGAGTTCTTCAATTGTAGTTGTATAAAATGTATAGCATCAAACCGCCATATCAAAGTTGCAAAGACAAAGAAGTGTCATTTTTAGCAACAAGTTTTTGTTCCATTCAACGCATGACCTCTTTTCCCCCCTTGCATCCCTTAAGACTTCACATCCCCTTAAGACTTCATCATGATTGTCGCACAGTTGCACTAAAGACAAGGAATACATGCGGAACATGGAAAGGGGAGGACATTTCCACTGACATTTGACATAAGTGTTACATAAATGCAATAGCCCAACTCAACAATATATTGTGTTTACTCTTTCTAGTTTTTGACAATTAGCAGTGATGCTGTTTTCACTATCCATTAGTAGTTTTGTGTGAAATGCTAACAATCCTACATGCAAAGACATTTTTCAGTTACAAATACCCAATAAATATTTGAAAGTGTTTTGGGAAGAACAACAAACTGCATCCTCTAATCATGCATTACTTTGTAACTTGTGGAAGTGTATATGCTCTTTTCTTAGAGTGATCTGTAAACTTTGTGTAGTGCACATTAATTTAAATATTGTTGCTTTGTTTGAGGTGACCTTCAGTTGTTGTTTGGTGTTAAAAAAGGAGGGAGGATCAGGGGGGAGAGATAGAGGGAGGGACAGGGACCCTGTCCTTGCTCCTATCGCCACGGGATCGGTGGCCCGGCCTGACCACTTCCACAGCCAGCACCTCAACCTTATCCATCACCACCAGATAGTTATCACAAATGGGGGGCTGAGGGGGGCCGCGACAAAACAAAGAAACACAGGGAGGCAGAGACGGAGAAAGACAGTGTGTATAAATATAGATAAATAATGTATTCTTCTCCATGTCAGTACAAGGAGACTTTCCTGACACCAGTAATGAACTTACCCTAACTACAGCCAGCTGCCTGTGTGTGTATGTGTATGTGTGTGAATTACAGCTAATAAAATGGGACAAATCCACGCCTCATTTCTGCTCACTTATGTTTTACATTACTAGAAACTAATAATAGGGAAAGCACTTTGCTATAAAGAGCTACAGAGCGTAAATAACACAAATGCTGAAATGGCTCCTCATCAAATCATTAACATACACACACATACAGTATGCATGCACAAAATCACATACCTACATTGAAACATGTGCAACACATAGCCACAAACCCAAGGCTGGACTATGATAAATTGTACTAAAAAAATACTCAAATCTCAACAGCACTTTCAAACCATTCACCATTTTAACAAGCGAAAAAAGGGAGTGGCTACTGGACTAATATCCAACGGTTAGCATGAAAGAAAAATTCAGTTGGATGCCCCTTGTTGCTGTCTTTTAATGCAGCTTTAATATGGTAACATGGAGGTCCCTATAAATACAAAAGGACATAGTTTCTAATTTTTCTTATATCTATCTTTCTGATGGATATTATACACTGGATATTCTCTTCAAGTGGCCATATTCATAAATAATATGATATAATAAAATCTACTTTCAGATTGCCTTATTAAATCAAATTTACGAATAAATTCTTGTGTGCTTGTCACAGCACACATCATACTGGTTGGATAAGTCACACTGATTGCTGAGGAGCAGAAATGAGAGCTATGCATAGGAACCACTGTTCTTATACATAAACACTGTGGTACACCAACATTTGATATTAACCCATAGCCACATAGTCACACAAACAGTACTCACTGAAATACAGACACTAAACGGCTCTGTGCTGTAGCCCCCAAGAGAGCTGTCTGCCATGTTTTAATGATGTCATTCTTCTTTAAAAGGAGGTTCAAAGGATATCTGCTTTCATCAGGATCCATCCCCCATAGGGAAAGAAGGGAATGTTGGGGGGCTCTAATAATTAGTATGACACTTTGTAAAACTAATACTCTCTTTCACCTCTTGCTCACGCTCTATTCCTCTCTTTTCTCATTCTTCCCCCTTACAGTCTGTGTCCCTGTAGTTTCTCGATTATATTGTTCCCATCTGTCTCCACCTATTTATGTCTTTCATGGCCCTAGCTTTGACCATCTCACCTGCTGTTTCTTACTGGTAATGGGGGGCAGTATGGGCCTGGAGGAGCAGCAGGTTCTAGTGGTTTTCATCCATTGGGACCCAAGGCTCCCATGGAAACTTGGGGCTGTTGAGTCAGGCACACCCAAGAGACAAACCCTGCCCCTGGGGGCCAGTCTGGTGGGGGCCTGGTACTTGACCTGCTTCAGCAGCAGCTCTGTCTCATGGGGGACTGGCCTGAATGGAGAGTTGAAGACCCCTGGGCACTGAAGAAAGACAGAGGGAGAGGGAGAGAAAGAGAGAGGGAGAGAGAGAGATTAACACTGTATTGTAGAGAAAATCCGAGACTGAGCAAGACACAGAGTATCAGCATGAGCAATGTGATATGATTAGATGCGTATGTGCATTTCTGACTGGCTATGAGGATATTAGTCTTATTCAACGTTCTTATTTTTTTAAATAACAATTTACTGCAACTGAAAATATTAGAAAAGATAGAGAGGGCTGAAGTAATGATATACAACAGAGGTTCCCACTCAGATTCAATCCAAGGACATTGCAGTTATGTGGCATTGGTTTTGAGGCACCAAGATGTCCTCCTGGGTGTTAAACTCCCCAATCACTATAATGTATTAAAATCCATTTGGATGCTGGGAAAACCAAAAAGTAATTTCGTTTATCAAGGGGACCATCAAATTATAGAATGTCCACCTCCTGTGACATCTTAAAATGAAACTAACAACTGTCATTTAAAATATTACGGACCATATTCTGGGGTAATTTGAAACATCAGTTTTATTCGCAACTTGTTCATACAGTTTTGCCTGTTATTGCCCTTTATATTATTCATATTAACCCAAACTTTGTGAAATTAAACATTCTGTGTTCCTACTGACATATTTGTTGATCTTCACAACCTCTAATGCCTACACCATGGTTCTTGGACAACCAACGGCTCTTTCCCTGGTTAAATATTAGGCTAGAGTAGTTCAGTGTGTGCACTTCACACAGATAGATGGATAGATAACAAACAAGACTAGGTGAACACTAGTTTATAGTTGGACGGCCCTTTATCTGATTTTTTCTGTCCTGCTCTCTGTTCTCATATATACAGTAATTTAATACAGCTGAATTCCCTATGAAGCTGTTCTCATTTACATGTTTTTCTATTTCTGTTGTCAGACAATGGCACAATTATGAAATAGTGACTGTAACGTGGCCAAAAATGTGGAAAAAATCACCATACGCATAAGTTAAATATTTCTATTTCTAAATTTACTTGTAAAATGATCACTCACAGAGAAAGTTATAAGCTCATTCACATCTATGCAGCTGTCGTGCAGTCACCTGAATGAGACGCACAGAGAGGTGTGCCTGTGGAGGGAAAGTCAGACCTCGCGATCGTGGGGCAATACTAGCAACTCTCTTCTATGGAAAGTATCTAAGGTTTATCCAAAAGGTCACTAGATTTGTCACTTGGTGCGTTTGTCAGGAAAAGTCATGAAAGGTGTGTATAAAGTCCGTAAATCTAGCGACAAAGGCGTTAAGTTGGCAAAGATGCCTATAAATGCCCCCCTGATTACACAATAGAAACCATTTGCAGCAATTCATTTTGAAAGAACAACAGCCAATTGGGAAACTCTAACATTCGGCCGGCCAACCAAGGGTGTAACCGCAACGCTCAGTCACGCGGCACCCGGCTGACCAATGGTATAATTTTATCAGTCAGTCAGTCAGTCAGTCAGTCAGTCAGTCAGTCAGTCAGTCAGTCAAGGACATGTGCGTTTACAGGGCTGGCCGCGCTGTCATGGTCCAACCAAAAAATACTACATGGTTAAGTGCATCTGTCTCCAATGTGGCATCATACATGACTTGAATCAGGTTGTTCAAAAGTACAAACACACACGTACACACATACAAAACTTTGCCTCCCCTGTTCTGAAGTGTAATTATTCAAATCACAATGATCCTTTTGCCTGTGTGTTAATTACCAGACCAAAGCTTTGAGTAGGCGGACCCTCTGTCTACTCTAAATGCTAATAACATCCCTTGCTATTAGGCCACTCTAAAAGACTGGGACAATGGAGAGAGAGGAGAGAGAAAGGGCAGAAGTGGGAAATTGCTCCAACTATATTGACCCAAACCTCACTCTTTTTAAAATAACATATTAACAGACTGGTTAATTAGTAAATGTTTCATTATTAGGCCATGAGTACTTTTGATGTAAATGTCAATTTTTTCAGAATAAGCGGAGAGAAATTAATTCAACTCCACTGACCCTGATTTCTTTAACCATGGGTTGTAGACACAACTGGATATCAGCCAATTTCTTACTGATGGGTCTCTATCTTAAGAAGCCAGCAGTAGAGCTAATGCATTATTTTCACTGGGTCACAATGGGCGGACCACCCCTTAAAATTAGAGTAATTTTCCTGACTAGTCAGCAGAGGTACGAATGCAGACTTCTCCAACATCAAACACTTTCAATGCATGTTGAATTTTGCCTTTCTCACATTGATACATTATTACAGTGGCATGAAAAATGTAAGGCACCCCCAGTCAAAATATCCGTTACTGTGAATAGGTAAGTGAGTAAAAGATGAACTGATCTCCAAAAAGCATCAAGGTAAAGATGAAACATTATTTTCAACATTTTAAGTGGGATTAGTATACTATTTTTATGTATAATTTTGGAGTGGAAAAAGTACAGGAGCACCATACAAATGTTTGGGCACCCTAAGAGATCTGAGCTCTTAGATAACTTTACCAAGGTCTCAGACCTTAATTAGCTTGTTGGGGCTATGGCTTGTTCACAGTCATCGTTAGAAAAGGCCAAGTGATGAAAAGCATGATGCAACTTAATAAATACTCTGACTCAAACCTGTCCCATCAATCAGCAGCCATGGTCTCCTCTAAGCAGCTGCCTAGGACTCTGACAAATTAAAATAATTGATTCCCACAAAGCAGAGGAAGGCTATAAGAAGATAGCAAAGCATTTTCAGGTAGCTGTTCACCTCAGTTTGTCATGTAATCCAGAAATGGCAGTTAACAGGAATGGCAGAGGTCAAGTTAAGTTAAGAAAACTTTCAGAGAGAACTGCCTGTAGGATTGCTAGAGAGGCAAATCAAAACCCCCATTTGACTGCAGTGCATTGCTCTACTGTGCAGCAATACCTGAACAAATATGACCTTCATGGAAAAGTCATCAAAAGAAAACCTTTCCTGTGTCCTCACTACAAGATTCAGTGTCAGCAGTTTGTAAAGGAACATCTAAACAAGCCTGATGCATTTTCAACACAGGTCCTGCGCACTGATGAAGTTAAAAATAGAACTTTTTTGCCGCAATGAGCAAAGGGATGTTTGGAGAAAAATGGGTGAAGAATTTCATGAAAAGTACCCCAGCAAACATCCAACTGTCTTTAAAAAAAAAAGCTGAAGATGAAAAGAGGATGGCTTCTACAACAGGATAATGATCCTAAACGTACTTCAAAATCCACAATGGACGACCTCAAGAGGTACAAGCTGAAGTTTTTGCCATGGCCCTCACAGTCCCTTAACCATAACATCATGGAAAATCTATGAATAAACCTCAAAAGAGCAATGCATGCAACTTGGCCCAAGAATCTCACAGAACTAGAAGCCTTTTGCATGGAAGAATTGGTGAAAAACCCTCAAACAAGAACTGAAACACTTTTTCATTAATATATCATCAATAATAATGAAATACATTCTACTACAATTAACTTTGTCTTCTTGTCTTTTAAAATAGCTTAATTAATCACAGATATGAGTTTCAGTGTTTACCCATGCATAAATTCAACTTTAAAAATTGAACTTTGTGTGTCCTTGAAAGAATATTTTGGGTGCTGTATATTTGTGCCTTGTCAGAATAAAAAGGTGAGCTTACACATCTACCTCAAACGTAAGGCTGGGGACATACTCACCACACAAACACATACACAAACTTAAATCTCACCACTCCTACAGACACACACATACGCAAACATGCAAGCCCAAAAGTACCAATCTAGCTACGGGAAGAGCAATGATGTTGACCCTAGGAACACATCTTCTCTGTCTCTGTCAGAGGGACTTGGGGCCTTTTGGTAAGCTGTGTGTGTGTGTGTGTGTGTGTGTGTGTGTGTGTGTGTGTGTGTGTGTGTGTGTGTGTGTGTGTGTGTGTGTGTGTGTGTGTGTGTGTGTGTGTGTGTGTGTGTGGGCTGGGGTCCGAGAAGTGAGGAAGGATGAACTGTGTGGGAGAGCCATCTATTCACTGTTGACAAGGTCAGACCTACGAAGGGAAAGAATCCCCTGCCATATGCAGAGAAAGAGAGAGCGAGATAGATAGAGAGAAACAGATGGACAAAGGGTGGGGAAGAACAGACAAACTTTCCTACTTGCTTTCTTTCCTTTTTGATTATTCATAAAATAGCCAATATAGTTATATATAAAATGATAAAAACAATGAACATATAGATACACGGCCAATCCAAAGCATTTGGAGTAGCAAACATTATGTGACAAAATGCAAACTCTATTAAATGCCATCTTACACCATAATATAATAAAATGTTTGGAAGTTATGTGAATATGAGCATCTTAGGTGAACATGCCATACCTACAGGCAGAAAGGTAGTGAGCCAGATGATGACCATGCTGGATGCGCAAGCATGAAGGAGAGAGAAAGAGAGGGATAAAGAGAGTGAGAGTAGTGGTGGTGCTGAATCAACACTGACCAGTG
>NC_053400.1:14112045-14237045 GCF_016859285.1 Xiphias gladius
TCTTCTGGAGTTCCTCAAGTTCATCCAGCTCCCTCCTACAGGGATAATACACTCAAAGAAATATTTTTGCAATTCAGATTCAAAATGTCCATTAAATTAATGTACATGATGGGTATGAAGGTCAAATATAAATATAATAAATGTACTGTACAAAAAAATAAAAAAGAGGAATAATTAAGTTTATTCAACATTTTACACTAACACAAATAGACATAATTAATAAATCATATGTGAGCAATCGTCCATCCTAGAACTAATGTTTGTTTGCTTAATGACAATGATTGATTGGCTACTGCTCAATTCCCTGGTATAACAGCCATATGAGACTAATGTTTTGATTATACCTTTTCAGACCAAACAAACCTGTTACATCGCATATTATCTGGAGATTCAGCTGACCTTATATCTCAAAACGATATAAATGAAAGACTTGTGCACAATGTAAACTTGCAAGTGTGATTGTGCATGTGTTAGTGTGTATTTCGAGTAAAGTCTTAGTCATAAATTTGACAGTTCCCTGAAGTGTCCTTAAGATGGATAAATAACTGCATAATGATAAGAGTGACACTGGGACACACATGGAAAGACAGAGGAGCTATGGGAAAAAAACAAGCGAATGAGACTGCATGGAAGGAAAAAAAAGCAAAGTGAGAGTGCGAGAGGCTATAAGTGGGAGGATGATGGATATATTTCATCACCGCAGCCAGGACAGGTCTCCCTGTGACATCTGTTAAGGGAAGCTGGCTAAATGGGATGCATTAAAAGCCCATACACAGCAATTTCATTCCGCAATCACACAGCCTTATTGTTACAAGGGGGTAATAACTTAAATAGGGAATGGGAAACAATTACTAAAACACACATACCATGGTAATGTGAAAATACACCCACAACGCAAAGAGTAAAACCAATCTAATTCCACAAGACCAATACCAATAAGAGTTTAGCTACAGCTCATAAACAATCCTTTGTCTTTTTTCTTTTCCTATCCCTCCTGTTTTCTCTCCTTCTTCTCTACTGTTTCTTTCTCAACTTCTGTTTCTAATTAAAAAGCTCCACAGAGAAATCAGAATATTCAGTGTGTCTGTAATGTGAGGTTAACACAGTCTGAGGCTTCTGACATTTAAAAAGAAATCACAACACCGTTCTTTTTACTTTTGCATTCTCATTCCTTCCTCAGCAACAGATTAAATTACAAAATAAATGAAATATGCAGAGCACTGTGCATGCGAGTGTGTGTGTGGTGTGAGAATGAGAGCAAGTCTAAATGTGTCTCTGTGTGTTAATGTAATATTAAGCACAGTAATTTAAGACTGTTTATAGGTGTGTGGCTGTATGTCTGTATGTGTGTGTGTGTGTGTGTGTGTGTGTGTGTGTGTGTGTGTGTGTGTGTGTGCGTGCGTACGTGCATGCGTGCGTGTGTGTGTGTACATATGAAGGTTCCTTGGCCTCTATTTGTCCCCCTGGCTAACTTATTATAGGTAAAAAATAAAGTTTTGGTTTATTGACAGTCAGGTTTACACCAATTGGTGCATATGTGTGTTTACAATATGGTGGTGTGCTTTTGTTGGTTCATGTATTAATACTGCTTCAAAACCAACTGGCAATGCTTCAGGGGTCAGGACAAGTTTTCATATGTTTGTGTGTGAGCTGCCAGTGTTTAAGTGTGATTACAGTATATCAGTGTGTATGTATCCATATCAATGTTCATACCTTGTGTTTCATACAGTTTTGCTTGTATGTGTGTTGACATGTCTGTACCCATATGTGTGAGTGTGGTGTGTTTGTGTGCTGAATGGGTGACCTTTGCTTCCCTGCCCCCAGCCCCAGTGTTATTAATTGCAGTGCAGTGGACAAAAGCCAAACAGATTTGTAACAGCTGAAAGCACCTCGATCTGTGTCGACCCAACCAGCCGCCACAACATACAACCCTCATTAGCCCTGTTCGGCACGTGGCACGTGCCCTCTGTGTGTGTGTGTGTGTGTGTGTGTGTGTGTGTGTGTGTGTGTGTGTCTGTGTGTGTGTGTGTGTGTCTGTGTGTGTGTGTGTGTGTGTGTCTGTGTGTGTGTGTGTGTGTGTGTGTGTGTGTACTTGTATGGCTATACACTGTGAGGCCCAGTTTGAATTTTAGACCAATGGAGTGAGGACATTTTGGGAAACTGATTACATTTTGGCCGGTCCTCACATTCTGACACACCTTCAAAGGGCTTTTTTGGGGTTAAGAATTGGTTTTAATGTTCAGATTAGAATCACGTGTAGGTCAGGGTTTGGGTAACTTTTGGGGTAAGGAGTTTAGTTGTGATGGTTAAGTTTAGTTTAAGGGACTAGGGAATGCATTATGTCAATGAGTGTCCTCACAAATATAGAAGTATAAACATGTATGTGTGTTTGACTGAGTGAAAGTGAAAAGAAAAAGAAAGAAAGCTAGGAAGAAAGAAAGACAAACATTTTTGAGCATAATGATAACACTGAAAGATCGAACATTTATTTGACTGTGCTATGAAATTTGTCATTTCATATATAGATTACAGTTATAGTTACTTATGCACAATGTAGCATTATTTTATTATTGCATATGCTCCCTTAGGACTGATTATTGTATGCTTAGAATGTGCCTAGAATGCCATATAATACAGTGTGAGCACTCTGACTACAGATTAATTTTGATGGCTGCTGAACTGCTGGACAAGCTAATCAAGCATACTTGAACTACTTTCAAGTAACTGAAATCCTAACTGACATTTTCACCCTGGACTGTTAACTTATTTAAATGGCTAATATACTGTAGCTAAATTTCTTACATCTTCCTCAATTATTTACTCCCTGGTTCACAATGGGGCATCAAGGGCTGATGGGATATCAGAGAGTAAGGCATTTAGGGAGACCAGGCCACACCTGCGGTCGTCCAGGCCAGCACCAGAGCAGCTAATTGGCCAGGTTCTAAATATTTAACGGAGACTCGACCTGATTGACTGTTTTAATTGCTCCAATTAAATGATTCAATAGTTGGCAAGGAAGGGGTAGTCAGCCAGTCAATTTAGACAGTGACCAGCTCAATGTATTGAGCCTCCAACACCCTCATAATACACGGTTTCCATTTAAGTGACTGATTGATTGATTAACTAATTCACTGAAGTAGTAAAACTAATGCCATGAGAGGGTGTGGAAGCAAACAATGATTCTAGTGTTTAGACCTTTGAGTTACATGAAAACTCTTATACTTGTAATTGGTAAATTTCACGTACATAAGGCAAAATTCTCCAAGTCCTTCCCAAGTCTTAATATTTTTCTGGGTGGATTCAATTTGTACATTGACAGATACATAGATACATTAACCAAACATTACACAAACAAAAAAGTGAACCCACACTGTCATATTTTAAACAATTATTTGTACCTGATTAAGGTACTGGTGTTATTGTTTATTTATATTTAGATACTACTTTTTTTTTAAGCTTAATTTGTTTATGTTTTCATTTGATTGATATAATTTTTTTTCATGCATTGGATTCTGCAGTGCATAAGAATGATCATTCAATGATCAGCTTAATGTCTGTAAGTTCATTATGTTCAATAAAGAGGAAAAAAAACGATTCCAGTGTTAAAATGATCCCCAATCAACATTCCTAATATTCTGAAAGAGAATAAGGTTTTCAATTTCATACATTTTCTATACTTTTTCCACTGTTTCACTCTCAAAAGTAATTTCCTAAAGAGGCAGGGAGAGCAAAGTGCCCAGATTATACTTCAACACACATACACACACACACACACACACACACACACACACACACACACACACACACACACACACACACACACACACACACACACACACACACACACACACACTGAATATACAAATCCAATCAGACTGAAGGAGTGAACTTGTCTCCACCCAAACTGGATCAGAAAGAAAGAGCAGCAAAAGAAAGACTGACGCATAGAAGCAGAGAGTGATCGCAGGGCAGGCGTGCAGGCAGGCCTCCACTCTTTCCACCATAGCAGCTCTCCTTTCATGAATGTCCTTGAGAGGGACACAAGAGAGGGTGGAATGAAAAAGGCTGGAGAAAAGAGAGACAGGAATAAAGTAGAAAGAGATAGAAAGACAGCATAGCATTGGAAGAGAAGAATGTAAAAACACTAGTGCTGCTCAGCCTAGCAACATCAAGTCCATAAATTTTCCCTGAGCTTCCTTTTTCCTGTTCTCTTTCGGATGAATTAAAAGAGTTTGCCATGTCGTTGCAACATCATAGGGGGAATTATTTATCTGGTTATGGCAGTAATAATTACCCAGCTGTTTATTGCAGATAGAGGAATAATTCATGTAGTCAACAGGCCGTGTTGGTGGCGGCAGCGATGACACCAGCACATTTAGTAAATATGCAAAGCGGGCTTGCTCCGCTTTCCTAATTGCCCCCATCGTCCCACTGCATGCCCTTATTAAAGCCCAGGAACTTTAAGTGTCTCCCTGACAAAGTGATAAATTGTTGGGGTATCAAGGAAAACTGTGGCAGAGTGGGGACTGCGCCAGGGTCCTGACTTCATTAGGCTCTGCAGAAGGAGAGAAAGGATGAACGAGGATGGACACTGAGGCACAGTGAACCGGTAGCAGCGAGAGACAGAGAGAAAGATATAGAGTAAAAAAGATTGAGAAAGAGAAGAAGAAAGAGGGAAGAGAAAGGCAGAGTCTAAAGGAGAGAGGTGGAATGAGGGCAGGGGATAGAAGAGGGTAGTGTAAGAGCCGTGTATTAGCTGGATGCTGTACCTAATGAAATGACACAGATGGTTTTGTGTGGGGGAAATCTGTCACAGGAGAGAAAGAGAGACTGAAACAGAGAGTCAGAGAGAGAGAGAGAAGAGAGAGCGGTTCGGCAGTCTATGTATTACTCCTATATCATTACCATGCGCAGCCGATCAGCCTGCACTAAATGGGGACCATTAGTCCAACTTTGAATAATTTATGCAACGGGTTGAACAGACAGACAGATTTACAGAGGGAGGGTGCATGCTGCTGGATTAAAAAGTGGACCTTTGCGGGGTGAGTGATCAGGCAGTGTGCGATCTGAGGGCTCAGCGGCTAACACAGAAAGGATATTTTAAATAATGCCGGCACGGCGTTAATTGATCGTGACCCCAGCAGCACTAAATAAACATGTGATTAACTGGAGAAGTGAAGTGACCTCAACACCCCAAACCACTATGGAGGAGGGGCTGTGTGTGTGTGTATGAAGAGATGGGGGATGTCCCACAGTTGAGTACAACCAGTAAAATGACATTGCATCTCACTCCTTGAATTTATTTTACAATTCTTTACTTACACATTTGTCTAATCTAGTCTAACTCTGCTCTTTGTATTTGACTGTTTTCAAAATATACCAGGCAAGAAAGTGAAAAAGAGATAATACTCTATACCTTACTGTTTCTCTAGGCAGGGTCCAACATTCTGCAAAATACAAATATTGTTATGGGCTACAATATGTAAGCTGATCTGCCTGAAACTTATAAAACAATGTTTACTTTATACACTGGATTACTGGTTTTTATAAGCAGTGTAACCTTTGGTCTTATAACACATAATCTACCAATATACTTTCACTATGACTTGTGTAAATGCTCATTCTACGTACTTTATAGTCAAGTTTGATTATGAGATTGTAAGCACAATTATGCCAGTTTTACAACTTTTATCACTTGTATAGTATCTGTATACTTGATGAAGTTGTGTGTGTTTGTCTTTGTGTGTTATAAAACTGAAGTGGCAACACTTCCCTAATGGACTTTAACAGCCTAGTCCCCCCTACCTCTAAAAGGGGCAAGGAGTGTGGAGAAAAGGTGGAACGCTGGTGGGGAAGTGAGGGGGGGAAGTCAGTGATCCAGGGAGCACTTTAACAAATTTACATTTAATTTTAGCAGAGGCCTAAAGATATTTTCTCGTAAAAATATATTAGCGACATTAAAAATGTGACTATTAGCTAAACGTGATGGGGGTTTTTTTTGTCAAAAATAAAAGATGGCGTATCTCTAGCAGTAAGCCCTGGAGCACAGGATGTTTTATTAATGCACGAGCTGCGGTTAAAATCAGAGGCTAATTTTTAATTTCTTCACATCGTTCACTTCTCTTGCTTTTAGCCTCAAGCACTTTAGAGGACTTCCCTCTCTCTCTCTCCGTTCAACTCTACCTCTTTGTCTCTCAGTTTAATCCATTCCTTCACTTTTCCTTTTCTCTTCCCCTGTCCCTTTTCTTTTCCTCTGAGGTAAAAACTATGCAAGTACAGATCTTACCAGTACCTCTCTCTCTCTGTCACTCACACACACACACACACACACACACACACACACACACACACACACACACACACACACACACACACACACACACACACACACACACACTTTAAGGTTATGGGTACACAAGTACACTTTTTAACCAATTACCTTTACACTAATCAGATCAATTCATCTTGACTGACATGTACCAGTTGACTCCCTTCCCATTCATATGGTAGACCTGGGCAAAACATAATAGGTAATACATACAAAAACATGGCAATAGAGAGAGTGAGACAGGGGAAAGAAATTGAAAAAGACAGTAGAAGTACTGAAGTATTCTGTTCAACAATTTCCTTTCCTTTCAACCAATGAAAGCAAAGGAGGAGCTGGCATTTATTAATTTACAATGATTTCAAAATATCTGGTCTCTCATATACAGAACCATTTGTTTTTTACCTGACAAGTTCATTTTTTCTGGAAAGTCCTTCCAGATAGCTCTTGCGTGCATAGAAGTTATGGATATGCTTCCTCACAAAGAATCCTCTCCATCTCCGCTGGATCTGAGGGATTAAAGCATGGCATTAGTTGTCTTCAAAAGTTGGTAGTGTTGTAAGTTTGATGCTTATACAGCTTGTTTGTTTGTTCTTCGAACATAGAAAAAAAAAAAAAAAATACCAGCAGAGTATTAAGTCACAAAGACAAAGACATTATTATATTTCTTTTCATTTTCTGTCATACTATATACCATCTTACCAACTTACCAATGATTCTTCTCATTACTTTAACTCGTGGAGGACCCATGAAAGATAATACAGATAATGGTATTAACATATGAGTATGGGAGACAAACTTTTAAACCATGCATAAACATGCATGCAGTTGTTCCCCCTGGAGTTGATGGAGGGACAGCCCAAGGTGGAACAGACAGCTGTCACAGCTTCATACATTTAACTGTATCAGTCCACATTGATTGTGGAGTCTGCAGATTAGCTACCACACACACCCACACACAGCAGTAGATCATTTTAAAGCAAGGGGGCGGATGTCCTTCAGACTAATTAGGAGATTAAAACAATGGCAGGTAAAAGAATAATCACACAATGAGAAGAGGGAAGAGGAGAGAAGAGAAGGAGTGAAGGATGGGGAAAAACAACAAAGAGCAAAATGAGAATTAGCATTGATCTGCCAGTCAATAGATAATTTTAAATAAAGTAATTGCCGCCTCCCGAGTTCTTGCTGACCTTTGTTGACTAGTGAAATCAATGCTGTTGAATCTAATACAAATCCAGGGTGCGGCATGTAAACACTGGTTTCTATTACGGCCCTAATACATTATCCTCTGTTAGCTACCACGCCGTGATAAAGACAACAGGAGTGAAGGAAAAAAAAAAAGAATCGAATCAAAATTGATTCAAAGGAAGTGTCACAAGGGGATTCTGAGATGATTGTTTCTCCCTTTGTGTCTTTCTTTCTCTCTATTTACACATTGAATATTTCTTTGGTAAAAGATGGTCTATGACTACAGATGTCCTTCATTTATTTTTGCACAGGGTCTCTCTTACTCGCTCTCTATCCCTCTCTATTTCATTTTCATGCACATGAACAAAGACTATTTCTTTAGTCTTTCCAAAAGGCCAATGTATCAGAAGAGATTCTGAGAGTCTGAGATTGCAAAGGATTACTCACAGTCCCGCCAGTATTTTGCAGGTTATGAGCAATCTAAGAAATCCTAACATACTGTATTATTAAGTCCTTCAACAGGTGGCATCATAAAAAAAGACAGTTCCAGGTTCGGGTATTAAATATCTTTTCACTATACCCTTTTCTTATTTTTTAACTATTTTTAACATTCTTAAGTTTTAGGTTATACTTAATTGTTTGGTCTGGAGACGTTTTCTCCCCTTTTGTCCCATGATATCTCTTAGGAGCTGTGGACAGTGCCAAAGCCTTGGTCAAGGGCAGAGGCAGAAGTGTTCCTAATAACTTGTCTTTTGTGGTGGGAGAAAACTGGAGCACCAAGAGAAAGCCCAGACAAATTCACAGAATAAAATGCACCCTCTGCACAGCAAATCCTCATTTGGCCCTAGTGGGGTTAAAACCGTGTACCTTTTTCCATTGCAAACCACTGAGCCACTTTGCTTCCCCATTCAAATATATTTCATTTTCCATTAAAATTCCTGTTGCTTCCTATAGGAAAGTGTGGTTATTTTATATGGATAATAAAGGCTTCTAACTTCAGAAGCTTCCACTTTACTCTACATGGTGATATCACCCCTAACCTTTCACCCTGTGACCTGAAACAGCTAGGTCAAACACTATTCCTGGATCCATGTATGTCCTGTAATGTGACATTTATTGAAATGACAGGGTGGTCAGCTTTATTTGTTTGGGTTTCTATTAAGTCTAAAACTTGAAGCCCTTTCCAGGCTTTTCCACCAATATGAAAATATTGTAAACCAAATCTGTCCAACTGGACACTAACACACCCTCTTCAATAAACGCTAGTGGATTTTTTTGTTGGCCTATAAAACCCTTTAATGGTTTAGACAGAATGAAACTCTTAGTCAAAGGAGTAGGCTATATGGAATTGTAAAAATATAAGGTTTCTGTGCAATATCCTTGTGTAAAAATGCCAAAGCATCAGTCACAGCCACAGTGCTATGATTTATGAGTTGAACAGTAGTAGCTCCTGAGGGAGATAAAGGGAACATTGGACAGGCATGAGCACAGAGGAAAAGTAAAAAAAATAGATAATAAATATATATTACAGATACTGATATAAAGAATAGCATTCATTAGCATCCCCTTTTTTTAGAGGGCTTCTTATCAAGCACTGTTCATAAACAGAATAAGGATTAAGGTTACATACGAAAAGTGGATAGTGTTGTTAGTATGTATGGACCAACTAACATGTAATGTGTCAAGACAGGATTAAGGTGAGTCATTTTGAAATAGCAGAATAGCATTATCAGATTTATTTCTTTTTGGTATTACATCTGACTCTAATTAGTCTAAATTATGTTGCAAATTAAACTGTGAAGGAATGACAGCATAATGCCACATGTTCAGAGTAAGAAAAAAAGTAGGCAAGATTAAAGAAGTTTTTATGATGGACAATTTTTGCATGAAATGGTGTTATTAAGTTCTTAAAGGCTGCTATTCATGGGGCCTGCCATTCACAGCACACACAGAGAACAGAGTGTGTCCCCCACCACGACACTCCATTTGCTAAAACAAGGCACTCTGGTGATATTTACCCTGACCGCCATCTCCTCGTAGAAATTCATCTTCATGATAAAATATGCTGCCTGTGAACACAAAGGAAGAGATGGTGTTACACCTTGTCTCCAAGCCCTCTGATCTGTCCACAGCAGGCGTCAAAGATAAAGAGCTCTTTATACATAATACATTGCACAGAGGCGGCACAGATAGGGCCACTGTAGAGGGGAAGGAGGAGGGAAGGGGGCAGAAAAGGAGAGAGGGAAAGCAAGAGAGACATGAGGAACGAGAAAAAGTCAGGGGAAAGGAGAGAAAGAGAGGGGGGGGGGTGGTTAGCGGGACTTTGTATCAAGGGGAGGACGGTACTCTCTTAATACACCAACTCAGACAAGGGCCAAGAAAATCCATGGTAGTCAAGCAGCGAGCTAATGGAGATGTATGATGGCCAAACGCTCTCCTCTGGATTTCATAATCAATGACAGCACTGCCAGAAGAGACTAACAAAAGGCCAGAGAATATTCAGCAGCTCACCCGACAAGCCATTGCACACTAAACGTACCAGTCGACCACTGGGGGCACATTTCAGGAGCAAACTGGAGAGTCGGCCATAAAAGGGATTCATATCTCAACATGTCTTTTTTAATAACAACAGAGAAGAGAGGGAAGAAAGGAAGGGGAAGGAAGACCAAGACTTGAAAGGGGGCTGTAAATTCAGCTTGATTTTTTGAGAGATGGGGCTTTGTGCACATCACATTACATATGATAAGGTCCGCAAGAGTGAGAGAGAAAAAGACAGACAGAGAGAGGAGGGGAATAATAAAATCTCTCAGGGCTAATTCAAAATAGTGCACTGTGGCAATTTTGAGTGATTCAAATTAGTGCTCGTCTGTTTCCAAATGAGACCAAACAGCCTCTTTTTAGCCCATATGTGTGTTGTGAGACATCCTTCATAGGATGCTGCCCCCCCCCCATTTCTTGAACGCCTCCCAAACGGCGGCTGGCAGTTATGCTTTAACAAACAGTCAATTTACAGGCATGATAAATAGCTTGTTGTGATACGTTTACAAAACTCAATCCAGAGGAAAATTATACGTGAGAGCGCTGGGTATTGGATCCGGTATCAACAATCTGTTCAATTAAGAAGCAGTTGGAGGCAATATGCTGAAAATGGGGCCTTGTTTTACTAAAGCACACACATACACATAGACATACACACACACCATACACATAAACTCTTTTACTCTTTCCTTCTCTCTCTTCCTTTTCCACACTCTTTCTATATGCATTCCAGGAGTTGCAATATAGATGGAATTCCTTATCATATTGCATCATATTTCCTAAGTGCTAATTTCCCAATGTGTAATGAGTGAATTATATTTCTTAAGGTCAGATGCAGGGACTTAGGAATATAGCCATTGAATTCTAATGCATGCTATCATAACATAATCAATATATCTATAGCCTTTCCAGGCGCTGGCTTACCTTCACCATTTGTCTGAAACGTGCCCTTGCTGTGAGGCCCCGCCATATCTTCTGTATAATGATTGCCTTCTTGTGCAGATGGCTGTAATAAAGTCATATTGGGGAGATGATTGGATGGATATTGTTCAGTAGTTGAAATGAAGGAAAACACTGAAGAAAGTTATTCAGATACACATGGATGGAAATTAAATGTGTATTTCTTTATTTGATTATTTGTTAGGTTATGCTCAGAAAATGAGTACAAAAAACCTAAAAAGCAAGAAAATTAAAACTTTCTAGTAATATGTGGGAGCTGCTAATAAAAAATAATAAATGCAGTTATTAACTGTGTTTTTTTTTTTTTTTGGGTTGAAAACAATAAAGAAAAGAGTGATTTTCCGCACACAAATGCTAGGTCGTAAAGGATGTCAATTAACAGGTCAGGGAAACATTATGCTTACAAACACACGCACTCACAAAAACAAACACTGACAGAGAGCATTTCTGCTCCTCTAGGCTTTCTGCTCATATCCGATGAGCTTTTTCACCCCCTTTAGTCAGACGCGTGCATTTGTATTCATCTTCAAACATACTCTAAATGCTAGTCCACTGCGATTCTCTGCCCCCAATGAGGCCATCAATTTCCAAAAGGCCATTTATATGCCCAGAAAATCAATGCTGATAGTGGGTATAGCACAACCCCGGAGTTGCACTTAGGCAGCTAAAATTGTTGCTAATTATCCACTTAACGCATTGATCAATTAACTAAAGTAATCTGAATTAACCTACTGTCTGGAAGTTTGTCTGCTGACCCTGCAGAATGGTGCTGGGGTCACAGCATAGGAACAGGCACAGAGATAGAGACATTCATTTCTCTGTGTGTGAAAGGAGCATAGGGTGCAAGCAACATTTATTCCTGCAGGCCATTTGCAAAGCTCTAGAAGTGGAATAATTATGGAAGTGGGCTAGTATCAGGATTTCCCTCGAACTTAACTCTTAGAGTCCTGCCTGAATGTTTTTCAACCCCCAAATTGAAAAAACATATCTCAAATTGGTATATAAAATATTAAGGCTTGTATTCTTTTTTGCCTGTGGCACACAAAGGAGTACCAAAAGTCTCATTAGACTAACACACACTCACCACCCATACACGTTATACCTGAGGTAAGTCTGAACCTTGCAAGCTCTGAACCAGCTCTGAATCCGGGTGGCGGCCTGGTTTTCCTTCTGTCTGTTCTCCTCAGCTTGGCTAAAGCACACAAGACACATAAAAATAAAACAGTGAACTAGAGCTACATTATGTCACTGTAATGTAGCATATTAACGCTCATTAATATGCAATACAAATAACACTAGTATCTGTACTTGCAAACCTCAGCCAGACTTTGATGTGGTTCGCATGTGTTGTTTGCTGTACAGGTGCTTTAGAGTTTCATTATTTAAGTACCATATTATTTACCTTAGGGCACCACTGCCAATGAATACAATTTACATTGTGAATTTTAAGCCCAAATTCTAATACATACAACTGTTTGTCTAACGAGCAAAGTAGTACAACAGATAGCGGCAAAGTAGTGATCGCTAGCTAACGCTTACTATAAACACATCACGCTAGTTAGCATTTTAGCCAACGCAAGCATAACGCATAGCTGACATTTCAGGTAACGTTATGGTTTGGTTTTGACTCCCAAACTGCTCAACAACAGCCACAATGGTCTTTCCTAACTGAATGAAACGTAGTCATACATGAGATACATACTTGTTTCTTAAGAAGTATTCCTTTTGGAACTCCTCAGCTTCACTTTTTATTTTCAGCAGCTCCGCCATGTCTCCTCAGGCGTGAGTTTACTTGTTGTCCTGACAACACAGCTGTTTCCCGGGTTACGAGAGATGCGTTCATGATAATCTAGGAAATAGGATCTTTCTTCAGAACATAGGAATAATGCTTACTTCACTGTACGTATCTTAACGCTCTCAAAAATGTCTACCTTACGTTGATACATGTTGACATTAACTGCGAGGTTAAAGGAATCTTCGTGTAGGCTATTTAACCAGTCACCACGGAGTGCTAAATTGTAAAATCAGCCCTTTGTTGGTTTTATCTTATTTTCAAAACATTTGCTCTACTACAATTTTATTTAGACCATTCGGTCACTTAGCGATTCGTTTTCTGTACATTTTGTTTTAATTATCTTTTTGAAAGTCTGACTTTCATAAAACACCTATTTTTTTCCCTTTCCCTTCCCTTACTAATCATTTATCAGTATCAATGATAATTCATAAACACCAAAACTAATACATAACAAAAAGAAAGTCTTTTAGTGTCCTTACAAGTTCAGACGGACTTGCTGCAACAAATGCCATTTTGTTTATTTCGTTCTCTGCTTTTTCGAAAAACCTCTCCAAGCACTGTACACGACCTACTATACTGAAGCAAAAATGCAATGTAAATAGTATAAGGATGGGAGAATAAAAAGACAGAAAATCCCAGAAAAGACACTTTTAAAATGTCAGCACTGTGGATGCAGATTGTGGATCTGTGTATTGATCTGCCACCTGCCTCACTTCTTCCATCCATCCCACCATCTATTTCCCCCCTTACCTGACGTTATCACCCTTCATCATACAGTTATCAGTTTATTTCTCCCCGCTCTTCCTTCCCTATTTCCCCCCCGTCTTCACTCCTCCACTCCTCTTCAGCCATATTCACCTGTCAAAACGATCACCTCAGCAGGGTGTGTGTGTTTCTGTGTGTGTGCGTGTGTGTGTGTGTGTGTGTGTGTGTGTATACTTTTGTGTCTGTAAAAGGAAAGATATCCGTCTGGCCGATAGTCACAGGAAAAGACTGTCTGTATTATAGATTACTTCTTAGAGACAGGAAAATGACAAATCGCAAAACTCAGTGACTGTTTCCTGTGTGTGTATCTGTCTCCATGCTCTTTCTTGTCTGTGTACAGGCATGCATGCTTCTCTCTAAGCCAGTATGCTTGTTGAGAATCTTATTCTGTCTCTCTGTCTTTCTCTGAGGCCAATTTGCTGTTTGAGGGCCACCACAGTGGTGAAGAGCAGTAGGCAGACATCCTAGGTAGAGTTATGGCTGGAGGGGTGAACTCATGGTGGCTCAGCCCATCCATCGAGGGGTGGCAGGAGAGAGGCCACCCTAGTAATTACCGGAGAAATGTTGTTGTGACAAGACAGTACGTGAGTGAGACAGAGAGAGAGACAGAGAGATTCTTAGGGAAGTGTTGTTTCTGACAAGACCGTAAGGATGGCTGGAAGCAATTCGTCCTGCCACAACACTGATTAGGTGTCACCGGGTGTGTATCTGCGAGAGAACAACACAAAAAAGACAGTTAGAGCACTTCATAAAAAGACACGTGTTTACACTCTGTCTAATGACCCACTTCTAGACCCAGCCGGACCTTTATCTTCACCACATCCCTCTATACTTGTAATACACTCCTCGATCAAGTCAGTTCCTCCCTCTCATGTCTTCTGATATCTCCCCCTTCCCCTCTCTCTTCCTCTGTGCTTTCCCTGTTCTCACCACTTTTCTGCTTCTCTTTTTCTTTCCCCATCCTCTAACCCTTCTCAATTAAAACATTTTTGTTGCTCAGTGAAGCAATAATTCCCTACCCAGGATTACCCATGTATACCCTCTCTCTCTCTCTCTCTCTATCTCTCTCACTCTCTTTCTCTGTCTTTCTCTCGCTCCATCTCTCCATACGGGGCATGTCATTTAACATGCCTCCAGTCACCTCTCGCAGTCAGGAAGCTCATCCAACCAGTCATTTTCCATGCCCATTGTTCCTAAATGAGGGCCATATGCGCTGTGGCCAGCACTGGTCATAAAGACACACACACACACACACACACACACACACACACACACACACACACACACACCAGTGGTGATACCAGTGTCTATGAGTGAATGTGTGTGTATGTTTGTGTGTGAGACTGTCAAACACTGCTCTGCACAGTGAGTGTGTATGAATCATTATCGTGTGTGTCAGTGTATGAGTGATTATATGTTAGTGTCTGTGTATGTGGGCCTGTCTGTGTGTGTGTGTCTGTCTACATGTGTGTTCCTACAGCCACAGTAGGGTGGGGAGGATGGAATGTGTGTTTCTCAGCAGGGCCAGTTCGGCCATTATTATTAAACATCTGTCCGCAGCACATTAATTCCCCCACTCTGACGCATCCCTCTTTGCCCAGGGATCACTTAATTGAAATCCATAATGACTCTTTCTTCTCTTCTCTCCTACACTGAGCAAAGTGAAGCTGGAACGTGTACTTTAGACATAAAAGGAGATTTGTACAAGCTAATATCAAATCATTTTATCACCCATTGTCATACTTTTTAATAGCCTGATACACTTTTAAGGTCACACACAGCATTTTGATTTTGTGAAAAACAGAACAAATTATATTGTGTCTATATTGGTGACATATTTCACTAATAAATCAAACAAACTTGTTTAAATTTCTCCTTTTTAATTCTGATGAATTAGTCCCAATAGAGTTTTGAATAAAATAAGGAAATTAAGAAGAAAATTTAAAAAAAAGCAAAGAATTGCGATTAAACACATAGTTGACAGAAGATTAATGACGACATTTTCTATGTGAATCAATTAGACTGAAGCCTAGCACAAAATAATATGTTCATCTCAGTTGTATGATTGATGGGTTTTAGTTTTTTTGCTCCATGCCAGCTCAGAGCATCTGCAAACTAGAAAACTGCCAGGACCACACTGTTAGCTTTTTTTTTTTTTTTTTTTGCTTACTTTCTGTTGGCATCTGGTGCAAACACTAGATCAGTATCTAATAGTCTCAAAATTCACATTTGCAAAGAATCAATTAATCCCCAGACATTGTACGGGCTGTATGTGTTTTCTTTCCATCTTATAGTCTTTTTCCATCCACTGACTCTCATTTTAATGTCAATAGGCAAACATTATCCCAGTTTAACTTTCTATTCCAATAACTAACTCTATACATTTTATTGGGGCTGTGGATAATTCTGTCATTTTAAATAGGGGTAAAATGTTCATTTAAAAAAATTTAAAAAAGAAAACAGATATTCTTGTTGTTACATATTCTCTGTTGATTCACCAATTCTAAAAAGGACAGTTTTTTGGAAGGTCACAGTTAGATATTAATATTTCCCACCACACACACAGGGATAACTCCAGAAAGTGATTAAAGCACTTCTAGTTTGAGCTGATATCATCTGTGTGACACTACAATGTGAAAATATGGATAGAACGAGAACCAGAAGCTCACCTAGAGCATGGAAAGGCCTGAGGGTAGCCCCGGTCTTCTAAACCAAAACTATGCAAATTGCTCCTTCATATTTTCTACCTTGGGCTGCTGTTACTTTTTACAGTGGCAATGCTTTTAAAACCAATTTGAGGCCGTCTCTTTTTCCCTCTCCATCCCACCCCTTCCCTCCCACCTTTTCTCATTCCCCATCCTAATATCCTACTAATGGATAAAAACTATGATTGTGCCAGTAGAGGAGAAATATCATACCTTTATTAGCTCACCTATACCCACAGAGAGAGAGACAGGGAGAGAGAGAGAAGGTGAGAGGCAGAGCGAGAGAGGGAGAGAGAGAGAAGTAATGAATTGAGCATTGTGTAAAATAGTTTAATGCAGGGGTGGTTCATCATTATTTGTGGCGGATTGCGTGCAGACAGGGGTGATCCATTAGTGTGGTCGTTTCCATCTGTGTATGCGTGTTTCAGTGTGTGTGTGTGTGTGTGTGTGTGTGTGTGTGTGTGTGTGTGTGTGTCCCACCCAGAAGGACATTCGCTGCTGCCACACTAGAGAGATGAGAGACAACACTCACACCACGCACACACGCACACACACACACACACACCCCACTGTCACAATGAGAGATTCATCACCACACTCATACACACACACACACACACGCACACACACACACACACACACACACACACACACACACACACACACACACAGGCTACAGTACATATGTGGCATCATTGTTCCATCGTTACTCCTCTCATTCTTCTTTTCAACAATTTGTCATTTTGTTGTCCGTGTTAACACACACATGCACACAGATTCATATGGCAGTATGTTTTCTGTGTAGACGGTCAAGGGAAGAAATACAAACATTAAATTGGACTCCAAAAAAAATCTAAATTACAAAATAGAAATCATTATTAAATTAAATTACATCTTCAATCTCCATCTAAATCTCCAAACCAACTCTCACATATTGTGTGACCTTTATCTATCGCAACCCGCAGATATCTTATCCTGTTTTTTTGCACAGTATCCCCTCAAAAGTAAAACCAAAATCAGTCCTGAAATAGATGGCAGACAAACTTCTCTTCTAGACCATTGTTCAAGTTAGCTTCTTAACATGAATGACTACAGGCGCAGTATGCATCAGTAGCAAAGGCTTAGTGAATGTGGCTGAAAAAGTTTGTTCCAAGTATGTCTTATTTTGAAGTAATGAATTTGTTTTTAACTATATCATTACACTTTTTATAGAAAGGAGGGGAAAATAGAACAGAACAGCAAACAAAGGAGAGAAGAAGAGAATACGATAAGGAGAGACATTTTTAGTTGTATGATTGCCACATGATGGCCATTTCTTTACCACCACACATACAAACCCACAGTCACATTCTCCTTTCAAAATAAACCCTTCAGTAGATTAATGGAATGTAGATTTTTTTTTTTCTTCCATGGACTCAATATTGTAGAGGGAAAATAAATCATCCAGTGTATACTCTGATCATGGCAGGGAGTAGGCATGCATCTGAGGATTCTCCATCTTCTCCGTCTCTGTAGCACTTCACCACTTACACTTGACTTGTTCTTTTCATCTACCCACACCCATCCACTAATATGCTCATCTGTTGTTCTGATTCCTGTTTGTCTTTTGTGTGCTCTTTTTGGTTTGCATTGCTTACTAGCTTTATCTTTGTCTACCCAGGCTCTTTAATGTTTTGCACTGTCTCTTTCTCTGTTTCTTTGACATTAACCTCTGTCTCTTCGTTTCTCTCGGGACTGTCTTCCTATAGAAAACAATCCCATAGGTTGTTTGTGCAAGCAGCTTATTATGATCCATGGTTACTTTTTATTTTTAGGCTACCACTAGTGACCGCAATAATTATGACGGGAGCAAAGGAGGATCTTGGGTGACGTGGCATCAAGACCGAAAAAGTGCACATTAGAGTTGGTGTGGATGGTTAGGATGATTAGGAGATAACTGTTCGCTTCCAGTGTGAAACCAATAATCAACATTTTGTATTTTATCCATGGCCATTCCTTAACATTAACCACATGGTTATTATTGTATCCATGATGACAAAGTTACTGTAACCTGAAGGAAGTACTTATTTTAATGCAAACTACAATCCTTTCCTAAACATAACCAGGTAGTTTTTGCGCCTAAACCAAACTGTGGCCATTCCACAACCTTAACTGGGTTTTTATTATTGTTACTGTGATAACAAATGCCCATTCTGCCTGCAGCTGGTACGCTCCTATGGGTCATATCTGAGGGTAGGGCCAAGCGACCTAAATGGTTGTTTAGGTTGGAGGACTTGTTGTTCTCTCCATTTCTCTCCCTGGTAGCTAATTCTTAATCTTTTTTCAAATGTACATATTTTATACCTCCATCACTTAAAGCAAAAATGACACATAACACATCATGTTAACAGCAATACCAACCACCTCTATGACAAGGCTTACAGGAATCTCAAACATGAGCTCTTATTTTTCAACAATCACATGATCTCTGATCACATGGTATGAAAAATTCCAATTGGGAACTGTAGGGTCACTCATCTTTCCAATGAAAAATATAAGCCACTGAAATCAACCAACTGTTAATTAACAATTATGAAATTCTGAACACACACACACACACTCTCACACTGTTGTTTCTGTGTGAAATATAAAAAACCTTTAGCATGCCTGTGTGTGTTTTGTGTATGTCCCGTCACCATAGGAGCTAATCTATTTCTCTTTGCTCCCAGCTAATTGGACCGTGAGAGAGATAGGCTGGAGAGGTGGCCAGACCTGACAGTGAATGTGTGAGCGCGCGTGTGCGTGTCAAATATCCTCTGGCATGCCTCAGAGAGCTAATCATAACCACACTGCAGAGATTAATGAAGTCAAGAGCAATCAGCCCTGACACACAAACAGGGACACACACATGCACACACACTCACACAAATACACTCACAAATGAACATATACTGGCTCATATACACTGGACCTTATTTAGTTGAGGCAGTGACATGTGGTGTGACTTAATGTTTAATTGAATATCTTCTTATGTGAACATCTGTACCTACATATGTTGCTATCGTCAAAGTTCTTTTATGCATGCTTTTTTAACTTGTGCTCAGTCCCTCTGGACGTGTTTTTTTTCCCCTGTGGAATGAATGCATATTATAGTATATGGGGAGTGCAGAGGATTTCTACCATGTTTATAGTAAACAGTGTAATGCTGGAAAGATGCCGTGTTGAGGAACTTCTTAAAAGCAGGACAGATTGACTTCCATATTTGCTATTATTATATATTTACTGTAATACCTTGCCTAATGTATGATAGATGGAGGATGAGGTACTTCTACAGAACTAAGAATGAATGGGACATTAATGTAGTTTTGTGACCTTCAGCATCTGTTTGAAGCCCCTGTGTTGACAAACAGCATTCTTTTTGAAGTAATCTTGATTAAGAAATTGAGTCTTCAACGGAGAGGAGAGCTACAACCTCAAGTGGTGACATGAGTGCTAATTACCACTTCACTGTATCTTCAACTTCGGTCCCAGAATAATACCAAAACCACTGCCATTAAAACCATTAGCCCAGTGAATGGCGAAAGCGCTGTTCTGTTCCCTAGTGGTGGGTGGGACAAAAGTGCTCCCATCCCTCTGCCTGTTACATGTCCAGAGACAAAACAAGAGAGAGAAGTTAACAGTGTTTCACCAGTGGGACACTTTAACCTTCTTAAAGGCCTGCTGGCTCTGCTCTGTTTACTGAAGTGGATCTCCCTTTCAAGCAAGATCAGTCAGGGGACTGGTCAACACCAAAAAGTTGAGAATTATGCACCAACAGCCAGAAGCCACGCAGCCATGTGAGCCACCTCAGATCATTTTTAAGTCTGGGCCTCAGGCAGGCGGTAATGGCGATGGACTTATCTAGCTGGAGGCGCACCTGCCTTTGGGCCAGCAGGTTCCCCAGACACTGAATCTCCCCCAGCCCAATTACACTCTTTTTAGTGGTTGGCTATGAGTCCTGCCTTGGGGATCCCAGGACTACAGCCACCATCTGCAGATCCTGCTCCCAGTTGTCACGCACAATGATGACATCAACCAACGTAGGCTGTGGAAAACACCTTTTGGTAAAGTCATTCCACAAACTTTCTCTGTGTGCCACAGAGAAGACCATGCAGGAATCTCTATCAGTGTCCAGACTTTGGGGTTTCCTGCAGCAAGGCGAGGCATTCTAGTGGTTGCCCCAGTGGAGTTTGGTCCCATTGCTGCCAGTCTATATTCTGTGCCCACACCCCATATTGGCAAAAACTATGACAGGATTGAATGTGTTTTGGCAGTTACAGGAGCACATAGGGAGTTGTGCACCCCAGTTGGATTATTAAACACACAAACATACAGACATTAACACAGGCCACTACTATAAGTTCACTTTTCAGTCACTTGTTTCTGGGTCCAGAAGGTGTGCTGATGACGTGTGTGGAAAAAAGAAAACAGACTTCCAGTCTCTGTGCTAGACAGATAAATAGACATGAGCACTAATTACCAACTGACAGCATCTGCGACTCTAGCATCATGCCAGCCACTTTGCCTCCCAACCCAGACTGATACCAAAACCACACCCCATGGCCAAAACAACCACCATCCCTGTGGATGAATAGAGCTTTTTTCTTCCTGAATTATCTTGTAATTGCTTGGCTCTTATCTGACCACAGTGAGAGAGAAAAAAGAAAAACGGGGGCAAAAAGTACATTACAAATATCTGTTTCAGAGCAAGGGGCTTTCAGCTCCCCATAAAGACCTTGACCTTTGACCCTTATGGACTTCTGTGCATGATTCATGGGCTACAGAGGCCCCTGATCCCATTTATCTGTTTGTGATGTGTGTGTGGGGATGTGATTGTGGTGTGTGCACATGCAGGAGTATACATTACATGTTTGATCTTAAGTGTGCATCTAATGTTTGTATGTGTAAATGCGCACATGCTCACTCAGGTGTAGCCAGTATCAGTTGTACACTACGTAGCTGTAATGGTTCACCTGGCCATGAACTAACAAATTAACTTGCTTAGTGTCCCGTTATCGAGGCTTACAGTAGCTAACTTTTCATACTCAACATAAGCTTCAAGAACACTTATAATCCATTAGGAAGGACAAACTTGAAGAAAAAAATAAAGGTCATTACCTGCTGTACAGGATGTGTCATATGAATGATGCCATGTGAGTGTGCCTGGTACCCTTGTTTGGCAGTTGAATTTTGGACGTTTTTCAGTTTGTTTATCATATGAGACAGTGTATGGTGAACTTTGGTGGTCACATGATGCCGTCTTTTACACATTCTGTGTTCTAGGCTATACTTCTGAACGTGAAGTAGGTACTAGTTGCTAGTGACCACATTATAACACGCATCAACACACATGCATTTGTGGTTCACTGTGTGTGTCCAAGGAGCTTTGACTGGGTTTGGCCTTTTGGCCATTCTCCCCACAGACAGATTTGTTTTCCCACTTCCCTGCTAACTGATTTCCATGATTGGACCATTACCTTAAAATGTTTTCCTAAAGTATGTTATAGAGATGTAAAGGTAGATTCCCAGATTACTCCGAATAATGAAATCATTACTTATTATAATGGTAAAATAGGTTATAAAAATAAAGAATTATCCTTTAAACATTTTATTTAATTTCAAAGGTTAAATAACACAAAAAATGTGTATATCACATTTTTTTAGTGCAATGAGACAGTACTGTTCATATAGTCCATTACACCCTACTGTGCCAACTCACATACAAAAGCCTTTTCCATCATACGACCAATCTAACTTTCAAATCACCAGAAATCAGCCTTGGCCACAGGTGACTGGCCTGGCCAAATAGCATTTCATTGTATTGTGCGTGTGTGTGTGTGTGTGTGTGTGTGTGTGTGTGTGTGTGTGTGTGTGTGTGTGTGTGTGTGTGTGTGTCTGTGTCTTTTGCTGTGGGCTCCAAGATTTAGATAGAGGGCAGGGGTGTCCAACACTGAAGTACTCTGATTGTACTTTGCAAATTAGCCTACACTTCTTTTTTCTGCTCACATACCAACTTTATTTTTATTTATTTTGTGTGTGTGTGTGTGTGTGTGTGTGTGTGTGTGTGTGTGTGTGTGTGTGTGTGTGTGTGTGTGTGTGTGTGTGTGTGTGTGTGTGTGTGTGTGTGTGTGTGTGTGTGTGTGTGTGTGTTTACCCAGGACTCAAACTGACAATGCAACATACAGCAGCAGTAGATGATGGAAAACATGTAGATATGTAAACAAAATGGGGAAAGGGATACCGGCTAACACATGGCAATAGACAGACACAATGAAATATGATGATATAGCTTTACGTGGACAGTAAAAGAGAAAAAAGCAACAAAAACTAAAACAAGACACCCAGACAAAGGTAGCTATACAATGAGCTAGACAGAGCAGAAACCAAGCAGTTGGTACAAAGGCAAACAGTACATCATTTACAGGCATTACCACATTAACTGATAGCAGAGAGAATGTGTAAACCTGATGATGATGGGCTTGTCTCTTCACATGTCAGAGGCAGCAGCAAAGGTCACTGAGCACTGAGGAAGTATGAGGCTTTTAGGGAGGAGGAAAACACTAAATACTCCTAATCCCCTGTTTATTTGCCGCTTGGATGGTTAAAAGCTACCCTCAGCCTCATAAAATTAAAGCCAAGTGCGCACCGAACTGTAGAGAAGAGGCATGGATATAGAAAGAGAGCATGAAAGGAAGGCAAGAGAAAAAGACTAAGACGATGTGGCAAGAAAGATAGTGAGATATAGAGAGAAAGGAAGAGGGAGGAGGAGAAAGAGTGCAAAGAAGAAAGGGGAATTGAGAAGCGGTGATGTGCAGCTCCAAAACATTCTTTAGCAGAATGAGCTGTCACCTGTGCCTCCTTTGCTTGGCGATCTATGTTTCACACCGGCTGCCTTTGATTAATACATCCAACCTAAATCATCGAAAGTTCCCCTTTCCTTCTCACCCATAAAATGCAATACACAACACAAATCAGCCCCTTAAACAGTGAAGCTGGATAACAATCGGAAAATAATGCATCTTACCTGGGCCATCTCGATAAATTGTTCCTTATAACACCCTCCCTTAAACCAAAATCAATTCATCCGCCTCCAATTTTTATTAAAATCCCCAGTAATAAATCTTCCCCCAATGTTTGTTCATCTGTTTTTTGATACATTTATATCACTTTCAGTTCTGCTCCAGTGTTTCCCCTGCTTCTACAGCGTAAAATGGGAAAATCTATTTTGGGCCAATAGAATAGTTAAAGGGGTGTTATGGGTGCCTGTTCTTGTGGTGAAAATGGGTGTCAGTTCGTGTGTGTGTTGGGTGTGTATTTGTGTGTAAATGGAATCGATAAATGTGGCAGTGTTGTGAGTAGATAGCACCCTTCCCCTTGCCTTCTGATTAACCCACACCACTGAAAACCTGACAGCAATATAACAATATTAGAGGTGTGTGTGTGTGTGTGTACGTGAAGGTGTCTGTAGCAGTGTGTGTGCATGTGTCCAAAGTCCATTCGAATCTGCCTTTGTCTTTTCATAAAACCTTCAGGGTCCATACACAGCCATATTTACAGGTATGAGTGTGGTTGCTGTTTGTGTGTGAAAGCCATGTTGAGGTTATGTATGTGTCTGTCTGTGTGTGTTAGTGGGTTCCTTACCATTTTAAGTAGCAGAACCCTTCTTTTTCCTGCTATTTTGTGGTATTTCCTGCCAGCGCTCCTCAATTCTCGACTTTGAAGATATAAAAGAAAAAACAAGAGGGCTTAAAAGTTTCCAAACTCCATTTCATAGGCTTTTCATTAGGGTACACCTTGAAACAACATTCTTCTCTGTATATTAACATCGCCCTCTGTGAGAGTGGCAATACTGCTGAGTTACAATAATTATGGTCTGTCCAGTGTAAAATGTACACTTTGCACATATTAGAGGCTTTTCAAATTGAAATGTTTTCCTGATAATGTCATTGCTTGTCCTTAGTTTCCATTAATCACAAGCTGACTAAGTTATATTGAGTGTTATTTTACCGAACAAACAAATACACTCGCTGTGGCAAATTTCTCGGAACTCCATAAATGAACTTGATTGAACAAGTGTTATAAGAAAACTTCGCTGTCCAAATTGTTGTCTAATTACGGTCAGCTGCCAATCAGCTAAAGTCTACGGATCACGTGCTTATTTCCAATTTTAACTATATTTAGCCAGAAAATAACGGTGTGGTGACGCATGTCTCCTAAGAAAAACAACAGTCAGTTGTTTCAGCAAGTGCCCAAAATGACATATATTTACATTCAAGTGGCATAGTCCTCTAGCAGCTGCACTAGTTATGATTCATGTCTGTCCTGAGCAAAGAAAGAAGTTGCATACTGCATACTTACTACAAGGGTTCAAGGCAGTTGCAGTAGTTTCAATGAAGTGATCTCATAACCATACACTGGTATCACCTCCATGCTGTGCACGCTATGCAAATGAACTCACTAATGATAATTAGTTAAAAATGAAAAACGTATTTAATCACTCACATCACGATAAAGAACAACTGTGTTCACATTGTGTTCTTTCACACACAAAGACAAAAGAAGATGAAGAGGGAAACAGTGCAGGAAATTTTGCTAAAAGATGACGGCATCATTGCTCTGGCATAAAAAGAAACTTTTCCTTCAGTGCATATTTTGGGTGAGCCTCGATCACAGCTCATCTACCTGTCAAACATACATGGATTCAAAAAGAGGCACACAGCAGACTTTATCATCTACTGACCTCTTAGATTATGTGGTACAGGCCTTCTGATTGTTCCAGAGATTAAGCTCATTTGTGAAACTGCTTTCAGTGTTCATGGTCCTAGGTGCTGAATTACTCCAGACACTGTTATCATCACCAGAAACCTACAAACATTCCTGTTCTCCTGCATGATTGTTTTGATTAGCTTTCTTATTTGTTTTAATTTATTGTTAGCACACTGTCTATCCTCTTCGCTTTTCTCTGAAGCATATTGTGTTTCCACGGAATGAAAAATACAAAATAAATAAAAGTTTTGCCCCCCTTGTTCACTGTCCAGCTATTAATAAATTTTGTCTTTATTCATTTTACCAAGTTCTAATCAGAATCTATTTGTTTGAGGCAGGTTAATGATGGACGATGTAAGACTTCAGACAGCAGAATACAATAGGAATACAATACAATAAGCCTCATCGCCCAGTATTGTCTCATTTGTTGGGTGATCAATGAAAGCTTTGCAGAGTGCTGGATCAGTCAGCGCTGACGAAAGGAGAGATGTGTCGTGATTTATTCTAGGTGTTAAAAAATAATTTGTTTGGATTGATTAACGTTAATTAATTATGCTAATTGAGCAGGATGAAAACAGATGTCGAAAGTGCCCTCCCTCTCATCTCTTGGTAAAACTGGCCTTTTAATTACATATGCTATTTGTTTAATGCATGCATATGTTTACACACAGTACACACACATGGACACAACCACAGACACATGCACCCTCACCATTACACAAGCCTACATGTTCACACTGACACAAACAAAGCACAGGAAACATTACAAGTTTGGGTTTGATAATTATAGATAACATCATGCTCTTATTTTGAAATAAACGTTACATAACATCTGTGAGAAACGGTGGAAACAATTGTTAAGTTTAAGAATGACAGACAACTGCTGCCTTTCGGCCCTGGTTTGACTCTTCTTCTTTTCCTCTAAACTTTGTCCGCATTTGAAGACCAATTTATATGATTTCATTTTTTAATGTTTTAATTTTTTGTGATGTTGCTGAATTTGTTAAACATGACATAGCCCTATACACTTCAGATGTGGTTTTCTAAAGTCAATCTATTTCTTTTGTTACCCTGGCTTTGTTTAAAGCTCCTGTGTACTGGATTTGGCCATTTCAGACTTTGGCAACTTCTAGTGGTAATACACTGAAGTGGAGCAATGCACACCAATGGCTTTTCTATATGACTTTTCTATAAACAAAATTTGCAAAACATGATCATTTGCAAAAAAATCTAATAATCAGCTATTTTGGTATTGTATTTATATAATTTTACATGTGAATTTAGATTTAAGATTTAATTTGATTACAGTCTACTATGGGATGTTCCACCATCTTGTCTTTATGTGTTTGTGTGTTTTGGGTGTGTTTATGCTTTGATCAAGCCAATTGAGTTGCTATCTTTCTCGACCAAACCCTTTGGTTGTGTGTGTGTGTGCGCATGTAAGTATCTGCGTGCTTGGATGGGGCAAGAGGCTGTGCTGAGCCGCATGGATTTGCTGCTAAAGTTTGAACAGTTTTAAATTAAAATGTATTGCCCATTCTCAATGTATTGATCTCAAGCCCAGCTGTGTCAATACGCCGCCCTGGCTATTTTTCCAATAACTTATAAAGATCTGCCAGCCAGGCATAAATTCATTACATAGCTCTGAGTTTATGTTCTCTCTCTTTTTTCTCTTTCTCTTCCATCTCTTTTCCACCCCTTCTTTTGCCTCTGTCTCTCTTTTCACCATCTCTCTCTTTCTCCTTTTATGATTTCTTCACTGTCTTTCTCTTTTTTTTCTCGTAGCCACAGCCCTTATTCCTCAGTTTAAGGGTTAAATCAGGAAGCGGTTTCTGCTGTTTCAGGTGCGATGGTTATTGACTACCAGCACACACTGCTGGGATTGTTTGTTGCAAAAAAGCCGGCCCATAAGGACCCCATAAACACTTGATGAAGCCCAAGGTGAAAACAAACAGTGGATTAATTTTAATGTGATTTTATGGAATGGATTGTCTCATCCTTCCTTAGTATGTTTGAATCACCTGGATTTGCCACTTTAGACATTTAATGCTTTATGTTTTAGAGCAGAAACTGCTGTTTTGCTGCTTTACTATTATTTAAATTTAAATGACTTTTATATTTTCTAAAGTGTTATTTTAATAAACAGGAATGGAGTAGGAGGAGAACTTTTTACAAGGCAATAAATGCACCGCAAGTTACTTTCAGACTTTTTTTTCCCCCAGTGAAATTAAACAGTTATGTGATGTTGAAATAAAAAAATCAGAATAAACTTTTAAAAAATTGCCTCATTGTCTATCATTGTATAAATATAAAGAGACCAGTTGCTTCTCTGTTACCCTCTGGCACAGTAATAACTCCCTTCACTTTTCTCTAACGACTATTCTCTTGCCACTCTCCAGGCAAGATTTCCTCTCATCTCTCCCCCCTTCTTTTAGCCCTCATATCTTCTCTTGCATTTTTTACTCCCTTTACTCTCATGTTCCTGCCATTCCTCCTCTGTCCCTTCCCATTTCTTTATTCTACTCTTCTCCTCTCCCCTCCTCCCACCTCCTTTTCACTTCTCTCCTCCCTCCTCCCTTCTCTACTCTTTCCATCTCTCTCCCTAATCTCCCTCCACCTCCTCTCATTGTCAATACCTATCTAATTCCACTTTAGCACCAGTAATTGGCTGATGGATAGAAGCTATGGATTGGCCTCTTCCTGATGACTGCATGACATTTTTCCCCCTCCCCTGCAGCTGGTAATACTAATAGAATTCCAAATCCGCAGCACTGGGATCCTGTCATGAGTAGGTCAACCGCTGTGTCAAGGTCCTATTGGAAAGCCGGCATCCAACATCTTAATTTAGACTTAGCTTTTTTTCTCTCTCTATCTCTCTTTGCCTTGCTGAATGATGAGTGTGTATTCTTGTGCCTCTGTTTCTCTAGGTGTCGCCTGCTATGCACCTCTGTTATGCTCTGTGAGTGTTTATCTTTGTATGTCTCATTAACTGGTCATGTAAATGCTTTAGCAAATTGCTTATTTTGGACGGTAAGGGGACCTGTCAATTTGCTTCTCATAGCTGATGAACATTTTGTTTGCATGTACGTGTGTGTGTTTTTTTTTTTTAAATTTGAAACATTTAAAAAGTTTACATTAAGTTTTCTTGACAGTTGATTGGAAACAGCATCAGTCTGTAAGTCTGTCATAACCAATACGCACAATGTTCTGTACCTATTCTGTGGTTTTCATTTGGTTGTGTGCAGTCTTCACACATTCTACCAGCCCATTTTTAATCTCAGTGTATGATATGTAGTCGTTCTCAATGATTTCAAAACCCACCAGTCATGCATCTCACCTGGTTTATTCGTCAACACTTCGCTGACATTCAGTTTGTTTTTCTTTGACCCTCATGTCTCAAAAAACCCCACTCATTTTATTGCTTCTGTATTTCAGTTTCACAGTCTTAGGTATATACAAGTTTATATACAACAAATCTGCAACAGCAAATATGTTTTTTAGGAAACATAATTCCAACCAAATTCAGATTATGTTTTCTATTAATATAATGAGGATATGTTGTTACTTTTGATATTTGGCAAGTCTGTCTGAATCTTGCAGTCCATTTGTAGTGTTTACAGCTTTATTAGACTTTTTTACGGTTATGTATTGGCACTCACAGTACTTGGTTAAGGTTAGGGAAAGATGGAGACCTGGTTTAATACAGAAAAGGTTCACAGTTACTTCAAACACAACGTGTTTATTTACATGTAACCAAATCCACATCTTTCCCTGACCTTAACCAAAGCGCTTTTGTTGCCTAAACCCCAGACGAGAATGTAGATTGAACTCTGGTCTCTGGTGTGACAGCTTTGTACATCCACCCCAACCAACTCCTGGTGCCTCCACTGCTGTTAAAAAATGTAGCACTTCATTTATTCAAAAAAATTAAAATTACCTTTTAACATAATTCAGCCAGTGAATACATTTCCACTAAAACGTAATTAGGAAAAGAGTGTGTCCAAAAAAGTTCAAAAATATTGCACCTACAGTTCTGAAGATATTGATATCTCAACCTCTAGTGGAGTCAACCTATTGTATGGATGGTGTCTATGATAGTGATAGCGTTAGTACATTTGAAGTATTTGACTGTTATATTTTATTCGATGTTTTTGCTGCCTCTTCTGAGTCATACCCTGCTGGTCTCTTTGTTCAAACATATACTGGCATACCTATGTGAAGGTGTATGGGCTTCTGTGGGTTTGGGTGTAAATGTACAGTATGTGTGTCCAAGTATGTATATATCAAGGCGTACACATTTCTGGCCACACAGCTCATTTATATCTGACTATAGACTTTGAATTGAATTTTGGATTTTTCTGATCAATGAAAAAGAGATTCCCCCCTCACTCTGTCTCTGTCTCTCTGTCGACTCTTTTGATTGTGAACTTCAGCAGCTGCCAACAAACACAGGTTTATTGGATTAAATACTTCTCGGGGAATAAGGTACCTTTGCGCTGTTTCTATGTATCTATTTTAGATCCAACTACAAAAACATTTGTTCAGTATAGTAGCCTATGTGTGCTTGTGTGTGTGCATGTGTTATAGTGATGAATTGGGGAAAAGAGGTTGGCTAAATCAGGTTGTCATGCTAATTCAGTCAGCTGACTGCATAATGCATTGCAGCAGGGAGATGGACTGAACTTGACCCTGTTAAACCTGACCTTGGCCTCCCTCTTTCTCTCACTCCTCTCTCTCTTACATACGTGTGTGCAAGGGTCAGCAAATTAAGACAATAAATCTGTTTTGTGTGTTTGGAGCTCCTAAGGTAACATAGTGAGTTTCATTATATAAACAAGGTATAAAAATCTCTACATCCCAACTGTCACACATTCAGGAACATTTGTATAAGGCTGTATATTAAATGCAAAGTGTGCTGTCTATTTTGTTCTTCATTAAGTATTATATTATATGGTTGTTCTTTTTAATTTTGTCCCCAGAATCCTATTCAATCTATTGGTGTTTGGTGAGCTACATTTTAAAATAAAATAAAAAAAGCTATGAATTACCATTTTTCTGAAGCACTACTGACTAGTGGAGCAACACTTTCTATATACAGAAAGTAAGGAGGCTTAGTTTGATGAATGGTTGACTGATTTTGTTGACTTAGCATTTCGTTTTGCATGTCTTTAGCTAATGCTATAGCTGACATGTTAAATGAAGCATGTCAATGGACTGCCATTTGGTCATCAGTAATGTCAGTATTTGCTGTGCAGGAATTGATTCTGTTAGCTTGCAGAAAAAAAGAACACAATTTAGTGTTTGATATTTCTTCAGAGGTCTCTAAAGGAGTTTTATTGCAGGTTCAAAAGGTGCTCGAAGTTTCTGCTGAGATTTATAAGATGATTTCTAAATTGGGATTATGTTTGCATACTCTGTATCCTGTATTCCATTGCTTCACACATTATCACAGGTTTATATACTGAATAGCCAATATGTTACAGTGGTTCTTATAGCTTTTGTTTTGGTGTTATATTTTCATGTAATTATACTTTACTTTTCTAACATATGACATTCTGTTTTTGATCTAGACACACTCAAACACACATCTCTCTGCCAATGACCTTCAGGTCTGCAAAAAGACTGATTAGATAAACAGATTACCCTGTTGAAAATGTTATAGATCAGATAAAAACTCCCTCATGTATGAAAAAACAAATGAAATGATAAATAACTTAAATAATAATAAAACTTGAAGAATACACAGGCAACAAATGGTTTGAATCAGCCATTCACCTGAAGTCAAGAGTAACATTTGTTTATTTTAGCTCGGTGTTAGAAGGTGGGGTTACAAGCCAGTGTGGAATGTCCCTTTAAATTATTCAAAGCCCAATCAGGTGTCTTTTTCTCCTCTGATCTAAAGATGGGTATCAGAGGTCATTCATTCTTCTCTCCACGGTCACCTTTCCCACTTTTCCTTTTAGCACCAACACTCTCACGCACTTCCACTCCCTATCTCTTTCACTAATGTTATATAGGACGTTGTCATGGTCACATGCTGGTACATATGTGCATGCACGCAGACATTAAGAAACAAAGCAGCCGTGTGCGGGTATGCACACGCATAGACACTCTCACCAAATGAGGCACGCATGGCACGCACATACCTACAGACACACACACTGAACAGGCTATCCTTGCTCCCCTGCAGTGAGCTCTATTGTGTGTGTCAGGACATTGTTCATTCTCCTACTGTGTTTCCATGTATCTGAATACCTCCTGACCTTCTCATTAACTGCAAGGATGTGAAGCATTATTGCTCTTCATGCAATTTGCTTTAGTGTTGTACCAACAATAGGTGAGAAAGGTGGATGGCAGACTGTTGAGAGGCAGGAGGGAGACAGGGAGGATTGAAGATTTTGCTTAGTCTTTTGACTTTGCATCTTTGCAACTGTGCTTGAAGTTTCCCTCTACAAATTTAGCAGAGCAGTAACTTTCTCTTTGCACTGATGTTCGCGTAGACATGCGTGATCTGCTAGTCCATATCCATTAGTCTATACAGTTTCTTGCTGAATGTGTGCATTCTTTTGCATAATACAAGTGATTGCTGGCATGTGTGAGAGCTTCCATGTACAGTATGTGTATATGTGTATGTGGATTCCCGCTCACTGCCGGGGGCTTGTTATCAGAGCTTCTCTCCACAGGCCAATTAATTACGATGGCCTACTTATGATGTGTAATGGGATGATTTATTAGTAAACACACAAACAGAGAAGGGACACAGACAGTCAGGTAGCAGCACTGCTTACTGTGGGATCATATACTGGGGCAAGATCACAAGCCACCTCTGGCTGTGTCCTACTGTATCAGAGTGAAGATTACAGTACGCCGGAGGTGCCGCGCATCTTTAAAAGTTTGCCCGCTGGAGCTGATCTTACAGGATCGTGTATTATGATTTTTAGCTTTGTATATACTCCTCTGCTCTTTATCTTTTCAATCTGGGAAAGTCAAGTGAGCATGTTGCTCTCATCAAGAAATGCCCTACTTCACGTACAATACACTCACATGCACACTAGAAACCAGGTTATTCAGAGGAATCAGGTTATGCAGCTAATTGGAGAGCACATTTACGTGCTGTGGTAACCTGCTTACTGTAAATCTAAGAATAATGGAATATGTCAGTAGGGAGATATTGCACCTATCCTGACTTTATATTGCAATCATTGCATAATAATTTTAAGTCCATTTTAGTGCCTTCAGTCTGTTTTAGCGATGTAAGAAGAGTGATTTTGTGTGTGTGTGTATATTTTTGTGTGTGAGCCAGGGCAGTAAGAGGACAGAGCCTATAGAGAGGGCGTACAGCTTCTCCTCACAGTGTGAGGAGAAACTGAGTTTGCATGAGTTTTAGGAAACCAGGTTAGTACAGAAAGCTGATGGTAATCCTGTTGGTTAAGTGTTTGTACATTCATCGATTCACACTCACATTCACAATCCGGAGATGCTGTGAACAAGCCTCTTAGCACGGTCAGTGCCTTGGTGGTCGGCAGATCCATTCAAACTGCTTCAAACACTTATAGGTCTCCTTCTTTTTAACCTTTTAGGCCACTTTTGGACCCAGGCCTAAATTGTCTATTTCTGCTTCTTTCTATTTTACTCTTCACTTACAGTTAGAATAAATATTGCCCTTCTCTGCCTCCCTCTACATACCTTACCCTCCCTTTTCTCTACCCTCTTCCTTATCTGTTTAGCTTTAAATATGATTGACATGTTTGTGTGTACTTATCAAGAATTAATCATCCGTCTCTCTCTTTCACACTGTTCTTTCTTCTGCTGGTGTATGAAATCTAAAATTCTAACCCTATACGTACTTGTTCGAGTGAGAGCATGTAAGTTGCAGCTAGCACATAAACACGTACATGTTTCGGAGTGTGTGCAGTAAGCGCGCGCATGTGTGTGTGGGCAGCATCAGGCGTGGCAGGTATAGGTGCAGCAGGTCTGTCCTGGTAGTGAGGAGAGCTATTTGTTTCCTTGGCTAGCTGTCTGACTAACTGGGTGGGTGTCCTATTTCTGGATGACACACACCCTCACATACACACCAAACCCCCTGCCCCTGCTACTGTGGGACATAATTTATGATGGCTCTGTAACATATGGACTTTTCATCACTCATGGCAACAAACTCTCTCCACTCAGTGTTACAGCATATTGTCTCTCTCCCTCCTCTTTCGTATTTGTTTTCCACATCTGTCTTTCTCATCTTTTTTATTTGAGCTTTTCTGTTCCCTTTTTTATTTCTTTTTCTTCCTTTTTTGTCTGCTTTTTAGTTGAAACCTCATCGTCATGCATTGACCATATTGCTATGGTGATTATAGTAAAACACTTGCTAAGTGCATAAAGGCTGGGACTGTTATAGTTTTATTAGCAAACACACACACACATGCACACAACCAAACCACGGAATATGTGTTACACATTATATATATTTATATATATATATATATTTCCACCGTACCAACATTGGACTTTCAGACTACACCGACCACGTATGGACCACTATTTCTAATCACTTTGAAAAAACAAAAAAGAAGTAAAAATTTTTTAAAATGTATTTAAGATCTTTTTTGATAATATAAGTGCTAAGCTGTTTTTATAATTGTTTGTATAGTTGCCTTTTAGAAATTGTCAAAAGGGGACTTGCAACCCTGGTTGCAGTGGAACTGTCTGCGGTGAGCACAGACTGGGACATGAATATATACGAAGGCTTGCTTGATGTCTTTCAAAGACTGATCATTTAACTATATTGTTTTTAACATTTAAACATCTTGCTTTGAGAAATATTTTGAAAATAGTCAAGTACTCTTGCACCCTAATTAAGATTAATACAACCCTAATTGATAACCATATATCGAGTATGTAGTTTATATTAGCAGCTATTAATGTAGTAGGCTAATATATGGGTGGCTACTTCAGTACTATTGTTTTATTATAGTTGCAAAAATCTTCCAATATTTTTAAAAACTTTGTCACATCTACACATTTCAGTAGGGACTGGTTCTGATGCTCCTTGTATCAAAAACAGCCAGCATTTGAACCAGGCACTGCACCATTGGCCCCTTATTTTCACAAACAAGAATTCGCTGAGGCTCATAAAAATAAAACCTCAGAACTTCTAAGCAGTCCCCTAAAATGCTGAGCTATTTAGTTATGTACCAAGTGGAAAGGCATTTGAATAACAGGACAATTCAGAAGTTTGGAGGTTGTGGGTTTAATCCTCTGGCAGCCTGTTGTACTTTGAAGTCCTGCACCTGGACGGATGACGCATAGGCTATGGGAAACAGAGTAAGCATTGCTGTTGGCGCTTCCAGAGAGATAGAAGGAGGGGTTTATGTGGTGGAGAACTATGAGTGGCTAACCTTTTGCTGTAACATGGAGGAAGGTTGTGAGATTAGAGTGTGTGTATATATAGTAAAGCCTAATTCCACTAGTTGTACTTGTGTAGTGTCTCTGCACTGCCACTGCCATGAGTGTGTAACGACTGGGAGGTCCACAACTGGATGGTATGCGGGCACACACACACACACACACACACACACACACACACACACACACACACACACACACACACACACACACACACACACACACACACACACACACACACACACACACACACACACACACACACACACACACACACACACACACACACACACACATTAGATCTATCATGTAGTCCTCTAGAAATTCTATAAAGAGTAAAGGTGTTGATTACAATGTTGACCAATGTTGATTTTTGCAGAATAAGCCTATTTATCACTGAGCCGCTGTGCTGTTGGTATGTGACTATGGGTGGTGTGTGTGTTTATGTATGTCTGCTATAGGGCTGAGAGGTGTAGGAGATGCAACAACAGTAAAGGGATTACTAGTAGTATTTTAAGATAAAACATATAATTTCCTACAGGCACAACACCCACATTCCAAGCATTTAAATTACATGTATTATATGCAACTTTATTGATATTCTGAGGTCATAAATCCAAATCTTCCCAGTGCTACACTACCACCTGAGAATTTTGACTTGCCACCAAAAACACTTTCATATTAATTCAATTTCCTTTTTACTTCATTCCTTCATTTAACTGTACAATTATGTTTTCTGTAAATTTTGTCTACCTAAATGCTTTTTTTCTACATTGTGATATAATTTGGGGAAAAATACTAAATCCCTTCATTACATTTTAATTTAAGTTCATATTTGTTACCCGAAAACCATCAAATGCAAAGATCTTTACACAAAAGATCTCAAACACAGCTTTCACTATAAATACTATATGTTTAATGGTAGAATGAAAACTCCTCCTGAGGTTGATAAAACTCCCAAATTCCTAGACACAATACTACCCTTGGGTTCCTCAAAGGAAGCTACAGCCACGCAGACTGAATGTGATACATGTAAGATGCGAGCTGACTCTGATCATTGCCAACATCAGTGTACACGAGTGACCGGTAAAACAGAAACACAGGTACCTTCATTTTAATGCAGTCCCTTTGTGAAGCTTATCATATTCAGTTTATCAGGGAGGCGCTGCTTAAATTCTGTGTTCCTTTATGAGGCTATAGTTTGTGATGTTGTTGTGTTATGTTACTATATGTTTTCTACATGGTTCGGAGTGAGCAAGAGCACACAAAAGTCACACACTAATTTTCTCCATATTTTATAAATGTGACTTATTTTGTTTTCTTTAGAAACTGTTTTCTTTCCCATTCTATTCTGTTCTATTCTCTTCCTTACCAACATGCTGGCACTCTCTGTAACTATTGATGCTACTTTGTCCTAGTGATGAAGCAAGCGGGCCGTCGTTGGGTCGATGTGTGTCATTGTTATATTGATGCGAGCACAGACCCCTGGGGCCTGCAGCCTTCTACTCCCCTGAAAGCAATAAATCCATGGCCCACTGTTCCCTGTACTGTACCCAGCACAGCTTCTCTCTCACACACACATGCACGCATATACATCCAGTATACTGTATACATACAACAGGAGACATACAAAAAGATTGCTTTTTTCTGTTTTACACTGCAAGCTGCACAATCTCATAAGCAAAAAGAAATTGCATTTAAAATTTGAGTCTTCCATGCATTACACCTTCTTTTTCCTTATGTGTGCACGGGTGTTTGTGGATAAGCGGTCCTGTGTTCAGTTTCTCTATGAATCATTTTAATTCCCTTCAGTCAGCCAGTAGAGGCCACTCACAGCATTCAGTACAGACAGACAGCACACACACACTCACACATGAACTCGCACACTGACGACAGCTGTCCATTACAAAGCAGGGGAGAGGTGCGCAGAGGGCAGCAGTAGAAAGAGAGGAGGCGAGAAGTAGGGGATGGGTGCAAGATAAAGTAAGCAAAATATTAAAAATAAAAACAGAGAAAAAGAGAGAGAAAGTATAAATAGAAAAGAGTGGGAATGATAGGCATATAGAAATAAGAGTAGAGACAGCGCTGATGATGGCATGTCGTTTTTTGTTTGTTCCTGTTTATTTCTATCAACTCAGCTTTTCTCACAATCACAGATTTTGACTGAGGCAGAGAGAGAAATTGGTCAGAAATTGGAACTGACGCTCATCCAGTTTTCCCTGTGAGGAGTGAACAGTGGAGTTTACTCTCTTGCCACCACTGTAATAATACACAACACTGTTTTTGTAGTTGATGTTGCGCATTCACACTACTGTAATATATACACATATATATATGTATACTTTTCGTTTTTTCTTCTTTCATTTATGGCTCTTTCCATGTCCATTACTGGCTAGAGGTGAGGGAAAGAGGAAGAGAGATGACAGTAATACATAAAGAAGGAGGAAAGCGTCATGGAAAGAGAGAGATGAGGTTACAAGATGAACAGAAGAAGAAGAAGCAGAAAGCGAAATGAAAGGGAAAAAAGAAGAAAGGGAGAAAGTCCAGAAACTGAGAAATGATTTATCCTTCTGAAAATATGTGCTATTGCCAACCTTATTGATATGAAGTGGAGGAATTCTGTGTGTGTGATGAATATACTGTATGTGCAAACAAATTCAAACAAAACAAATTCACAACAATTTGTTCCTCATCATCACTAAAAAAACTGCATTTGTTATTTCATATTTTAAATACTGTATGTTCTTAGTACTTGTGTTTTATTTAAGAGAGAGAGAGTGAGAGAGAGAGAGAATGAGTGTGTGTGTGTGTGTGTGTGTGTGTGTGTGTGTGTGTGTGTGTGTGTGTGTGTGTGTGTGTGTGTGTGTGTGTGTGTGTGTGCTGGGAGCAGCCACAGTGTTTTAACCCACCGAGCTGTCAGGCCGTGTGTCTTGCCTATATATTTTTCATATCTATTGTTGATTGTTTTTTATATTAATCTCCATCGGCAATGTAAGATAAAATCACTATTGCTGTCATCGTTCAGTGCAGTTTCATTAAAAAAATATGAAAACTAACTTTTTGGCTTGCATTAAATACATAGATCATTTTAATATGGCATCAACATCACTAAATTAAGATAAATCTGAACAGTTGATAAAATATAAAATACAGTATGATTGTAAAAGACAGGCATAACAATTTTAAATCGTACAAATTAAAGAATGAATACACACAATTATTAACCTTTCTGTTTGAAGAATGTAATAAGTGTGTAAAGTTAAATAGATTTTTAAATGTCTTGCATTATATTTTGGTCGTGGGTTTGTGAGTTTGTGAGTTTGTGAGTTCAGTGAGTTTGCCCTCACTGTGTTGGAGTCAGCGCAGACAACTGATGAACTTAAATGGAAGGAAGCGTGTGTGTGTGTGTGTGTGTGTGTGTGTGTGTGTGTGTGTGTGTGTGTGTGTGTGTGCGTGTGTGAGTGCGTGTGTGTGTGTGCGTGTGTGTGTGTAATCTGGGGGTTTAAGGGGGAAGTCGCAGAGGATAGTTAATGAAATCATCTTAATCCTCCTAGCTGCTTGCTTCTCTCCCAGCAGAGAAATCTTTATTTCGGTGTCCTCCTTTCCCCTTTCCTCTGTTTCTGTCTTTCTTCCTTTCTTCCTTTCTTTCTTTCTGTCTTTCTTTCTTTCTTTCTTTCCCCTTTTTCCATTCCTTTTCTTGGTTTCCTCAGTCATCTCACCCTCTCTCCCTCTCTCTCTTCCACATTCGCTAATTATTTCATCTTAAGCATGGAAAGGAGACGCCAAATCAATATGTCTCCTCTGTGGAAGCTGAGGGGAGGAAGGATGGAGGTGGAGGAGGAGAAGAAGGTGAAGGGGAGGGTAGGCAAAAGAGGCAAACTAAATACTGGAAATGTTTTGTTTTTTTCACATCTTTATTATTATCCTGATATTTACAATATGGAAGAAGCCCTCTTGTACTTAACTGACTTTAGAGCTGACCATCTGTTTACATTATGTGCTGTATTCTTTCAAGCTTAACATTTCATGATAAATAGAGACTTGGTTAAAAATCCTTATTCAATTGATTTCATGGTGAACACACTTTACTTTCAAATTAAAATTGTTTGCACTCTCAATGAATATTTCTTTGAATTTTTCTTTTCTCTAACGCCAGTGTTTGCAGCAGTTCTCTTGCTGTGGTGATTCTCCAGGAAAAACCTGACTGGTTAAACTTCATGAATGACAAAAGACAAAGATTGTTATTTATTCTGCAAGATATCTGTAAGAAGAAGGGATCATAAGTTGTTCCCCTTTGTTTCACCTGTGTTATTATGACAGTTAGGACAGTTAGGTTTCTATGCATGATACAGTCTTAATCAGAATTTCAGGTCAGAATGAGCCAGCATTTGTGAATCAGATAGCCTGGCAGTGAAGACATGAAAAGAATAACAATACAAAGGGAAGAAGTGAAAGGTGCAAAGGAACGTTTCAAACTGCAAGTTGACCTTCATAAGGCAGAAAGGACAGCAAAGTTTGCAGGATTACTGCTTCAATACTCTTTTGGTTATATTTCTTTCTGGCTGGGGTAGCGAGTGGAGATTCCTTGCTGTGACTAATGTGATGTTTGTCAAATCCAAACTTTCTCCTGCTGCCCCCCACCTGCTCACATGGACAAGTTCTTTCTCTCTTTTCAGCCGTTGTTTTTTTTGATTCACTTTTTTTTATTGTTTGTTTTGTTTGGTTGTTTTCTCCAGACTGGCCCACCTGCGGGTAAACAGGCAATTGTATTCTTGTGACCAGCATCTGTGTGTGTAACTGTGTGTGTGTGTGTGTGTGTGTGTGTGTGTGTGTGTGTGTGTGTGTGTGTGTGTGTGTGTGTGTGTGTGTGTGTGTGTGTGTGTGTGTGTGTTTTTTTTTTGAATGTCTCCAGTTCATTACTCCTCCCGGTCCAAATGTGGTTTGTGATATTATATTTGTGCGTTTGTGTTTGTGTGTGCATGTGTGTGCGTGTGTGGGTGTGGGTGTGTGTGTGTGCCTGTGTTTGTGTGTGTGTGCGTATGTGCCTGTGGAGGTGTTATCTGTGCTCAGATAAGACTGTAAACCAGATTAATCTGGCGTGGAAGAGCTTGTCAGCAGGACCACTGTGCGTGCGTGTCTGTGTGTGTGTGTTTGTTTGTGAGTGTGTGTGTGTGTGTGGGTGCTGCTCACCTCCCTCCATCTCAGCCAGCCCATCAGGTGAGCCATTGGTTCCTATATGTCTGTGTGTGTACGCGTGTGTGTCAAGGAAATCAACAGAGAATGCTGTATAAGTGAATGAGTGTGTAGGGTCCAGCGCTAGATAATGCGATCATGGCTCCATGTAACACAGCATGACAACCGCTTGTGTGTTTGAGTGTGTCTCTGTGTTTGTGTGTGTGTGAAACACGCCATGACAACAGTGTCTCTCCATACCACTGTGGAGAGAATGGATTACTCTGCTCTGCGACTCGAAACGCCAACACACACACACACACACACGCGCGCGCTCAGAAACACACGTTTCTCATCTTGCTACCTACTTCTCACATACACAACAGCATATACCTGGAATATGTACTGTGCACAAACTATACTGAGGACATTCATACAGAGAGGCGTAATCAGATACAAATTCTAAAAACTATTTTATAAAATATTTGTTAATGAGGGTTTCATAAACTATCCCATAAAGATATATAATTCAGGTTGGACAGCAGGCCCATGCATCTACAGTATTTTTCACTCACTCATCTGTGTATGTGGTCTTTTTCGTGCTGAGTTAATGGTTATGAGAAAAATCTAACCTAAATCCTTTTTTACGCCAAAATTGACAGAACAGTTTTGGTTTTCTGCATCCACGTTGCTGTTTGACGGCATGATTTCCTCAGTTTCACAGACATCTCCAAACTTAATGTGCAGTAACATTTCCTTTACCAGCACAGCAACGATAAAGTTTAATATAAGAAAATTACAACATACAAAATGATCAGAAATGGTATCTGTCAGAATAGTTGTTTGTGCTGGTGCATCAACCTCACAAAAAATGCGAAGGTTTTCTGTGTCAAGATCTTATCTATATTTCTGTGTAGTTCAGTATGAAATACATTTTATGTTACAAAACCTGAAGTTATAGAAGATGATCCGGACTAGAGAGAAAATGGATGGTAGCAGCGACATAAACAACAAAACAAGTGACGAAGTGACAAGTGACAAAGCCCTCTAGTGGCTGTAGTGACTATGACTCTTGTCCATCAGGGTTAAAGGAGGAAGTCAAGTGATGATAATGTAAAGCCAGAAAGTCGTCACAGGGAGGAGGTGAGGGTGGATGGATGGGTCAACAAAACTTGACTTTAACGCCGGAGAGGTCTGTTTGTTTCCTTCTGACAGAAAGTGTTGGTTTCTTTTAACCAGAACCATGATCTTTCCCTAATCTTAACAAAGTCATTTTTCTTCCCTGAACCTAACCAAAACTGAACCATACCACTGTCACATCGGAACGTTTTAGAGCATGCTGACATAGGATATCATCCTGCCAACAGGAGCGTCAGATCAGAAAACACTTGTTTTTGTAGTGCTGTAGGGTAATTAAAAATAATGTATTTTGTCCATTAATTTGGTCGTCTCTTTTGGGACCTAGAATGTAAAATAAACTTATGTGGATCTGAACAATGTTTGTCCACTCACTGTGCCTTTGTAATGTTGACTTTCCACTCAAAGAAGTGCAGTTTAAGAAGTTGAAATGAATTTTAATTTACTGTAAACCAGGTAACTGAAAGAGGTCTTAGCGTTCCCTCCAATCACATATACATCCCTCTATACATTTGCATTTCATCAGAGATGCCAGAGGCCACCTGCAGTGCAGCGTGGGACTTAGTGTGTCTGATTCAAGGGCATCGCTGGTGCGAACTTTAGAAGTAATATCACCATCTTCCAGCTGCTAGCTCACAGCCAGAAAACACCCCTGTCTGTGGCGGGGATCAACCCAACAACCTTTATGTTATTAGTCAGTCTCTACATCCAGGCTAACCTAGGGAGAGGTGGTGGGTGGGTGGGTGTGGGATGGAAGCCAAATGTGCGTGTGTGCATGAGTGTGTGAATGTGTGCGGTCGAGTGGGTGGGGGTGTTGCTTCCCCAGTGTAAGGAGCACACTGCATCTTCCCCGACCACTCTCTGACAGGCCTACATACATCACCACCCCCACCACCTCCGTTTCTCTCTTCTCTCCCCCTTTATCATCTATATTCCCTCTCTCCCTCCCTCCATCCATCCACCTCTCCTCCCACCCTCCCTCTCACCTGCTCCCATCTCTCATGAGTGCTGTTGTCTCTCTGGGCTGCCCACATAACCCCCCGCCCCCCAACCCAACACCAACACCAACACACACACACCTCTCGCCAGGCCTCCCTGAGTATCATTTACATCGATGATGCCTCATCATTACCCCTGCCCTACTTTATCTATCACCCAGCAGCTCGGCCATAGAGCCTATCCTGCACCGTAGGCCTTATTCCTGTAGTCTATCACAGTAGATCTCAACCACTGAAGCAAGGTGTTAAAACAAATGACTGTTGTTTTCTCTGAGTCAGTGTGACGTTGGGCCTTGAGATTGATATCTGCCTCTAAGAATGTCTATATCAAGTTTAATACAAAAAACACAGTGTAGGTAACATAATCTTTAACCAGATTAAGCCTTTATCATCTGCGATTGCAATCTGTTCATTGAAACCTTAACCACACACTTCAAAGAGAAATAAAAAGATATCCACTGTAATATGATGGTTGCTTCAAATGTATCATGTTTTGTGGTTGTATGCAATGGGCTACTTCAGAAAAAACATTCTGATTGGTCAAAGGGTTTTTCCCGTTTTAAATTCAATAAAGCACAATTAGATTGACTTAACTGTCTGTTGATTGAGTGTTTACGTACCAGATAGAGTTAGATACAGTTAGATACAGTACACATACTGTATACTATACTATATACTGTTTAAATACTATCCTCTGGACAATGTGGAGATAATCGTGGAGAAGTGTCCACTTAGAATAGCCAATAAAACTTTACAATACACTCTTTAAATATGTTTACATATTTTATTTCTCGACTACAAATCAATCCTAACCTATTGTTAGAAAAAAGGCTCAAGTAACAGATGCCTACGGTTGACAAGGGATGGCATTGCCATTTAGCAGCAACACACACGGAAAAACTGTATTATAACAAAAGATTAAAACATGACATGAGCCATGATTTAACCACTGATCATGTGGCAGGCAGAGTTCGTCAAACTCCTGGGCCTGAACCTTAGATGCTCCAATGCACATATTCCTGATGTACCCTTTGCTTTTTAGAGGCTTGAAAGAGCAGAGCAGACTTCAGGTCATTACAAGTTGGCAACATTTCCTCAGTGATGAGTAAATCCTTTGGATTAATTTATAATGAATAAATTTAGGACTGTGATGATGAGAAAGTAATACTGCCCTGCCAGTGTACTTGGACCTAATCCCTAAAGTATGCTGTACATTCTATACAGTGACAGGTTTACAGTATGTTGTGCATTTAATAAGGCCAATTATGAAATATATGTTGGCAACACGCAGAAATACAAATTTCATCACTTACCGGCAGAATATAAAAAGTGCAATATCTACAGTCAATATTTGTGTGGTGAATACACTAGACTTTAGACAGGAAGAGAACATTTTCCCTGTCTTATCCTCTAAAATAAGGAACCTTGCATGGGTTTCATTAACCAAACAGGTAATGCTTTTCTTTACAAGTCTGTAAATAATTTTCCTGAGAATTTTCCTGAGAAAAAACATATAATTTGGCACCATCTCTGAGTCATATCTGTGAGAGACTTAAAGGAACAGTGCACCATCAGTCAGGAAAGAATCATCGTACGTTGAGCTACTTAAATAACTGCAAGCGCTCACTGACATATATTGACACACAAATTTCGCCTGGTGAGATTAAGAACATTATCTTGACCTTGGTATATTGATTTTTGCATCTTCTACTCTTATTAAAAGAGGAATGGATCTCCAGCCCGTATCACTCCAAAGCAAAGTGTACTGAGGGAAAGTAAAGAGAGAAGTGGTGGCTCAGCAGGCTAAATACCTCACCACTAAACTTGTTACAGGTTGTGTGTCTAGTTTATGACCTCTGCAAGATACCAGTCATTCGCTTTTCTGTTAAGTTCAGCTGTCAATTATTGCAGCAATTACCTGAATAAAAAGGAAAATATGAATTGAATAAGCATCCTTGTAACACACTGTACTCGCAGGTAAGCAGTGGATTCAATTTCAGCCTATGAACTTTGTGTCAGGTCACATGTCTCATGTTTCCTATTACCCACTGTGTTTGACAAACCCACAAACAAAACTGTAGAAAGCCTAGAACCACTGCAATAATAACACAAAAACAAAAATCATGTAAGAATTATGTGAAAACTTTGACTAGCCAAAGTGGAAGAAGTCTTTTCAAAGAATATGTAGCATGTAATTGAAAGTGTTGGAAAAGTTTCCAACAAACTCTTCAACCTCTTCTCTTCTCTTCTCTTCTCTACTCTTCTCTTCTCTTCTCTTCTCTCTGATTCACTCTCTGCTCTTACCTTTGGCCTCATATCTGCTTAAGCCATGAGAGATATCAGATCAGCTTGTGTGTGGATGGAGTGTGCAGGGCTCTCAGGGTTAAGTCCGTCACTGTTGCTTTGCGGAGCTAAACCACAGGAATCACGCATGCAAGTGCAGTAGAGGAAGACTTAATAATATGAAAGAAAATTGATTTTCTGGAACGAGATTTCTCCTTTGATAAGGTATTAGCTGGGAGGGGAAAATGTTGTGAATCTTCATTAAGAGCCTCTGATATGCACTGGGATAATCGCAGGGAGAAGAGTACGAATGAAAAATGAACACAGGGGGAAAAAGAAGAGAGTCATACATTAGAGACAGATGGAGAGAAAGAAAGATACCAAGATTGAGAGAAAGAGCAGAGAGAGAGAGAGAGTAACCCACCCCTTCACCCACTCACCCACACGTATGCACATACTCGAATCAGAGACTTAAGCAGCAGTAGGCCTACCTTAATAAGAGTGAAAATTGATTTCTTTCCACTTCCATAAGATGAGATCTAAAGATGATGAAGGTGAGGATTGGGCCGCAGTTCATTATGGAAAATTAGACTACATTCAAGCCAGCCGTATATCCCTAATATATCTACCCTGGCTTTATCCAACACTTCTTCACACACACTGAACAAACAGAGGGAGAAGTTAAGAGGAAGGAGTAGACAGAAGCGGATGTACTGTATAGCAGAGTAAATCTGAGATAATGAGACAGGAAGACAGAAAAAAACGACAGACATGCAGAAGACAGAGATTGTGGAAATCATGCGGAGGAAGACAGACGGACAATAAAAGTAAAGAAGCCAGTAAAAGTATGGGAGATGAGAGACGGGAACGCGAACAGTCTGCCAAGAGGCTCTCTCCCACAGCAGCAAGTATTAGGCAGGGCTGAGGTGGGGATGAGAACAGAGTTAGAAGGGATAACAGGCAGATGGACTGACTGCGGAGAGGAGAATTGAATAGAGCCTAACCTCAGCTAATACCACAGACAGAAATTTATGACAGACCAGCAGAAAACTATAGATCAACTGGAGTAAGGGATCCTTTTGTTGAGTCAGAAAAATTGCACCCACAAGACTAAACGCAGAGCTGGGCTGATAGAAGGGAAAGTAATAGTTTGGGGCTGAAATTGAAGCGATATTTTACTTGATGTTAGGTTCAGAACATTGCAAGCACCAATCCACTGATCCAGAAAATGAAAAAAAAACTCTAATTAACTGCAACAAGTGACCACATTCTTCTAGTTTTCTTATGAATGACTGAAAGCATTTTGTGTTCCAGTCTATGCAGTTTGTCTACCTGAACCTGTTTGTGGGTGGCTGTGTGTGTCCATGCCTGCCATCATTAGGAAATCTCTGAAAGCAACGTTCAGACTGTGATGTCTCTGTTTCTGTTTCAGCCTGCGGGCTGTCTGTAAATGTGTGAAAGCAGAAGGTGGAAAAGATCAAACCCAACTGACCTGAGAATAGTACTGACACCCTCTCACTCTCCACCACACACGTCTGTCTGCGCATGTGTGTGTGTGTGTGTGTGTGTGTGCTCATTCATGTATGTATGCATGAGTGAGAGCGAGAAAGAGTGGAATAAATAAAGTAACGAGCAAGAAAATGTCACAAAAGAAACAGAAGGAAATCAAAAAAAGGAAATCAGATGGAAAAACAACAGAGAAATAGAAACTTTAAAGTAAAAACAAAAGAAAGACAAAATAACAAAGCACATGAGAGAGAAGGACAGACAGAGAAAAAGTGTGTGTGCTCAAGAGAAAGACAGAAAGAGAAAGATGGGGGAAGGTGAGAGGTAGAGAACATTTATTATGCCGATGCTTCATCTACAGATACAAATCACAGGCTGTTATCACACTGAAGCAAACCCTGCTAGGACCGTACACTTGGATCCATCTCCACCAGGACGCACACACACATACCGGCACCTAGACACACATGTGCGAGAGTGCAGTCAGAAACCAGAGGTGTGTGTGTTTGTGTGTGTGTGTGTGTGTGTGTGTGTGTGTGTGTGTGTGTGTGTGTGTGTGTGTGTGTGTGTGTGTGTGCTGTTAGTGGTAGGATTATAAATAGAGCCTTAGACAGACTCTGTGAAAGGTGAGAACATCCAGTGGGCATTATCAGCGACACACCAGCACAGCAGGTTTCTGTGTGTATTTGTTTTGTATCTGTAGCTTTTTACATGTGTCTGTGTCTACCAGAGACTGTGTTTTTTGTTTGAATGAATTAATAAGACAGGGGCGAGATTTAAGCGGTGCAATACGAGCTGTCACCGCTAGATTTAAGTCAAGTTCTTGATTTGTGTTTAAGGGCAAAGGCTGCTTCCACAAACAAGTTTCTTTTCTTACTTTAACTTTAACAAGGTTGTCTGTTATAGAACGCAGTGACCTGAAACTCTGACTTTGCAGTGTGATTATTCTAAATGTGCAAAATTACTTTTGTTGTGTCATTTGTTTCACTAACACTTAAAATTGCATGGATTTGTATGTATAATACTCCTAACAGTAAGTTAGTTTCTTTACTCTCAGTTCAGATCAGGCTTTTCAGCACCATGGACAGCTATTTCAAGTCAAGATGTGCTCGAGTCAAATTGTCACAATAAACATTTCGTAGGAGCTTGTTGCCACCCTGCTGTGGCAGAGTCAGCTTTTCCCAGCTCCCCAACTGCCTTATGACTAGTGCAATAAATGAAGGGGTTTTAATGAAATTCGTAGAGATACAAAATTGTGATTAAGTGTCTCAAAAAGTATTACGTATTTACTTTACAGAGGCATTCTTCTGGTATAATCATTGTTTGAAAGTTTATAATTTTATTACACACTTTTGAATATAGGAAATTAAGTCAAAATAAGAAATAACAGCCAAATAAACAAAATAGCCATGATGGAAATCTCTTATAGATAATTAATCATACCAGCAGAAAAATTCTTTATCCCTGAATAATTATCTTGATGTGCACACAGATGAAGAAATAATAATGAAACAAATTTTGATAACTGACCTAGTGCACAAATGAAAGACACTCTTTATTTCTATAATTACAACTTACATACAACTTTACCATTATATTATGATAGGTGTGTGTACTGTAAGCGTGGTGGTGGGTGAAATGTACTGTCGCTCTCCCATGGAAGTTCCTTTTCAAATCTAAAGTTGTAATACTATTGCATCATGTTATTTCCTATGCACTGCAGTGCCTACATTGAGATAAGGGTAGGTTCTCTGTTTTTCCAATTAAGGCGTTGTTATAAAAAAAAGTGTAGTAAGCCTATCTGTTTCTAAAATGAAGTTGCAAGCTGTTCTTCTTATGAGCTTTAATTAGTTTACCTACCATAAAACCTGATACAAAGTAGTAGTTTGTAAACTATAAACTATAAATACACTATGTCTAAATTTAATTTTAACTCCTTGTTTTAGAAAAGGGGAATTTTACTTTTAAAGGCTAAACAATTACCCCCCTCAGCTGTGTTTAAGAGATCTGAGAAGCTGTTAGTTCCACAGTGCTAAAGCTACTGATGATTTTGTACTAAGCACAATTGCAAATGGTAGAGCACTTGAATAACGCAAACATTTTCTTTTACAGATGATCAAAATTGCAATGAAAATCCGTAATACCACACTCACCCCTGGTCAGTGACATTGGAGCAGAGGGACACTTTTTGTTCCTACAATTTACTGTAACATAAGTGTACAACTGAAAGGTACCTACTTGACAGTCGATCCATTCAAACATTCAGACAAGAGCTTTCTGAGTTAAAGGCAAATGCATTATACATTGACTGTTTAAAATGACTGCTGCTGAACCACCCACACGCTCGCTTCCCGTTGCTAATGCCTTCATTTGTACAGCATATTGTATGTCCTGTGTTAAAATACAGTGACTTTGAAAATGCATTTAAAAGCTAAGGCACAGGCTCAAGGTGAGTCATCTAATCACTTACCATGTTCTTGGGCGGGTGTTACCGCCCCAACACACACACACACACACACACACACACACACACACACACACACACACACACACACACACACACACACACACACACACACATGCACACATCCACAACTACAAAGCACAAAATAAGACACAGGTATTAACAGAGGGGCCCGTGCATAGGAGGCACACACAGATGCATACACCTGATTCCACTCACACACTCAATACATGCTCACTCTCTCTGGAGTGGCCAGTAGAACAATAGAAGACCTTTACCCGACTCTTCTATGTATTTATTATAAAACGTAGGCTCTCAGTTTTGAAAACCAAAACAGCTTGACCTCTCCTCTCCGCCCCCTTCCACCTTACCTTCCCTCCCTCTTAACTAACTATCTATAATATGTGGTTCTCCTCCCCACCACCACCACTGCTGGCCCTCCTTCCCTGGGTGAGATCGTATAATTTCAGTGTCTAATAAGGGTGGATATGCGACGTTTCCCTTAAGGGAGAGGGAATAAGGAGAGAAGAGAAGGGTGAGGAGGGGGACAGGACTTCACCCTGTCTGCATTCAGAGAGGTGAGGTGCCCCCCCCCTCCAACACACACCTCTATTTTATTCCCTTGCTTTCCCTGCTCTTTTCTCTTTCTCCCTCGCTGCAGTCGTTAACAGGCCGCCCGCATCACTTTTCTGCTCTCGACCCCAGGCAAGTGTAAGGTTAAACACCTGAACTGAACTCTCCTAGACTGTGTGGGGGATGGGGAGAGGTTGTTTTTTTTCATGGTCTTTGGGGCATTATTATCATTTTTATATTTTGTTACTAAGATTTGTTGTCAGAAGAAAACAAGAAAAGGTTGAAATACATTTTTAAAAAACTGAGACAGGAAAAGCAAAACAAAGGACAGGAACAAAATAAAAGCAGCTGATTAATAACGTAGACATGGTGAGAAATATAGGGTGGAAAAAAGGCGAGAATAAAGGAATCAAAATAAGTAAAAGATTTGTGAGGAGTTTTTCAAGGAATTTTGGCTGAGAAAATGAGTCTATTGATCTGTCTTGACTCTACCATTTCTGGTGTTCTTTAGGACCCTCATTGTTAAGAGAGTAGATAACTGTTTTTGTTGATACTCAAGTGGAGTAGAAGAGGTCAGGAGTACATTAGCTGAAATATATCTACTGTCAGAAAGAGAGATAAACAGAGAGAGAAAGAGAAAGAGAGAGAGACCCTAGCTGGCAGCAGTGCTGTCTTTTCACCCCTAATTCTTTCCACCTTGTTAGGCACTCTGCTGTAGGCCAGGCAAATATAAACACCCTGGCAGGAGAGACAGGGTTGGAGGGAGAGGGGTAGAATAGTCGAGCAGTCAAAAGGATGTATAGGAATGGTATAAGAGAGAGGGAGGAGAGAAGGGAGCAGAGACAAAATGATGTAAATTAAGGTATGGAGGGACACAAAATAGAGGGAAGAAAGGCAACTAGAGTTATATATATGGTGGGAAAATGTGAGGTAAAACGCAACAGGAGGAAGGGCTTCATATAAAGGCTGTATATAGAGATACGAGGAGGAAGGCAGCAAGAGAAGAGGCAGAGGTTAGTATAGACAGAGGAATGGAGAGACTCAGTTTTGTTGTGGTTTGATTTTTAGTTTCATTTTACCATCATCAAGTTTTTCAGAAAGACTGTTTTAAATGAACACTTGTCAAAAATTTAAAATACACCTTCAACAAATTAAAAGCTGAACTATTGTAAAATTCCATTTAGTTTTACTTAAATAGCTTGTGACTGCATCTCGGTCTGAATCTTCTGTAAGCATAAATGGGTTGCGTTGGGTTGTGATATTAGCTACGGGTTGAATTTCAGAGAAGAAACTGAAGAAATCAGAGACATAGAAAGTGTCAGAGAGCTGTAAAGCTTCCATCTGGGTCAGTGCTCAGTGTTCCCATATCACACATTCATATTTACATGTAGAATGACATTTTCTTCAAAATGTAAAGGTTTATGGCCTGATCAGCATGTAACCTTTGAAAATGTGATTGATGGATTCCCATTTACAGAAATAACCTTTACTAACAGAAATATAGATTAAGTTTCCAGAATTGTTGTCCTCAAAATTGTTCGGAATTGGGACTGAATGAGGCCTCTCATCAATTGTGGCATGTGCCTGTAGAAAGTTGTCCTAATTGTCTTTAAAGAAACATATACGGTCACAGTAACTACAGTTTCTGATCTTTCAGCTGTTTTGAACTCATTTTGATGCTGTATGATTGTCACTTTTCTCTGACAGTTCCCGATAGTAACAATACACATGTACTCACATCAACATGTGTTTGATGCCATCAAAACATACTGTACATGGGAAGTTAGAATGTGCCCACTTTGCATTATATTAATTAGTCGAGCATTTTTGCATGCAGTCAAATATAATCAAGTTTCTTGGCAGCATCCAGACAAACCAAGAGAAAGAGACCTATATATGAACTCAAAGCTCATAACACTTTTTTTTCTGTAACTGACTCTCTCTCACTCCCCCGCTCTCATTCTCTTTCTGTGCCACCCGTTGTTGCCCCCTGGTCGTGTGCTGGTTGTCGTGCAGACTTCGGCAGTATCGCCGTGGCGACAGAGACAGGAGCAGATGTGACTCTGGTTGCCGGGCGTTTGGCAGGAGCACTCATCGTCACAGTGATGGAAATGCAGCTGGACGGCACATCATCTGTAGCTTTGCAAAGAGAGGGGTGTGTACATGTGGGTGTTTGTGTGTGTGTGTGAGTGTGGATGGTTGAGGGGGGGATTGGCATTGGGTGAACTCCCCTCACCCACCAGCACGCACACACATACACAAAACCACACACCCCCTCACACAGAGTGACCCCACGTGCCCTAGAGGGACTGCAAGTGCACAGCCACTAACCAGAAAAGACGGGGGGGTGGTGATGTGTGTTTGTGTGCTCTAACCAGGCAGCAAAAAGTGCTGTCAAATATACAAGATGTTTTTTTCTTCCTTCTCTCCCTCTCTCTCTTTCTTGAGGTATTTTCTTCTATTTTGGTCTCTGTCTGCTAAGTTTGAGACAAATGGCTGTTTGGGGGCTAAATGTTTGAACTTGAGCAAGGAGACCCAAATTGACACACTTAAGGAAAACTGAGTCCCGAGGATAACAGAGAGCGAGAGAGGGAGCTGAGAGAGAGAGGAAGAGAGAGATTACAGATGGAGGCATTACTCAAGACATCTGTAATGTGTACACACCACCAAAGAAAACAAACATAAGAACTGGCCAGCGGACACAAACCACTGCTGTGCTTATCCCTTCACGCCATCTCTCCCTTTTCCCCTGCAACACTCTTTTTTCTGTCTCTGGCTGCATTTTCATTGTTACTCTTCCAAGTGATTGCCACAAACATTTAGGAAAGCCAATAACTACACAGTGATTAAATTATTAAATGATACTTATATGAAATTTAAATTATGTTTACTTTTAAAAATCTGCATCAGAATTCTCAAATCTTTGAAATCTCTGGCAGGCAAAATTTTTAATGTAAAATCCACCGTAGAATGCAGGTTTGCAAAAGCAAGCTCATATCCATTTGTGCTTGTGCGTCTGTATGTGAGTGTTTCAGAGTGAGTATGAATGTTTCCTTACAACATACTTTGTGCTTGTGTCTATGTGTGTGCCTGTGAGACAGAACAAGATGTAAAGCTATGTTTGTGTGCAAATGTTGAGTATGTGTTATCCTTTTGCATATACAGTGTGTGTGTGGGTGTGTGTCCGTGTTTGTGTGCCTGTCAGGGGTGTGCACCACAGCGGTTTGGCAGTGGTCTGACATTTCCTGCTCTGACATCTTGTCTCAGTTCATCTCCCCTTCCAGTGGATGGACGGAAGCCCTGGAGGGACACACTAGCACCAGCAACGCAAACTTGTCTTTTTGTCAGCACCAGTGAAGAGGTCTCCAGTACATTAGTCACAGACACACACACACACAAATGCACACGTACATAAGCTTTTTTTCTCTATACGCCTCCTTTTTGATGTGAAATGACACAGTGACTGTAAAGTGCAGACTGTCAGCTTTAATTTTGGCTGTTTAAGGATAAATTTGATGAACAGCTAAATTTCTTTCCACTTCAGTATGTTCACTTAATAATTAAAGAATTAAATATTAATGACTTTACCTCGCTCATTTTACATACATGAAAATATTAGAAGCACCTCAAAATATAAAAACCACCAACCATTACCATAGAGCTAAATGAACACGTCAGCTACCAACTTAAGCTGAATGTTAGTAATTTCACTACCTATAAAAAGAACAGATTTTCAGTCTTTAGAGGTGTAGCATTTATTACAGAGATGCTGTAGTGGAGTGCCTTAGACTGTATGGTTGTATTTGGTTCTCCACATATTGTATAACGTCCTGTGGAGGACATTGTGGTTTAAACACTTAACTGGTAGAACATGAACAAATCATTTTAAAAATCAGGGCACCATCAGTTAAATAGTTGATGACTATGTCTCTCTTTCCTGAGAAGATTGAATCTGAGAAGGTAGAGGTTCTTGATGGAACAATCTGTTGGAGCTTATTTACTCTACCGGTGTTTAAACGTAAATAACATTACCAGTATTATGGCCATGTTAGCAGCACTAATGCTTTGAGCTAAGTGCTAGTGTCAATAAATGCTAATACGCTCACAATGACAATGCTAACATGCCGATTTGTAGAAGGTATAAGGTATAAAAGGTGTAGAAGGTATGTTGCCTTGTTCACCATCGTCAGCGTGTTAGCATGCTAGCATTTGCTAATTACCACAAAACACAAAGTGTTACTGAAAAAAACATGACATCAGAATGTCATTATTCTGCAACAACTCGGTCACAAACCAAAGATTCAAAGAAGTTAAAATTTGCTCGAAACTAGAGGAAAAGTCAGAAGTCAGCAAAGTTATTACATTTCATACTGAGTGACATAAATTTTCATAGTGATTTATCCAAAGTTGTTGAAACATTCCACTCAAAAATGTCAACTTCATGGTAGCACTAGATGAAAAGTTAGGGGATCACCTGTCATTAGGATACGTCGTCTGGGGGCAGTAAAATATGTCCAAATATAAGTCTGGAAGTCAAAGTCCAAAATGCCAACTGACAGACAGATTGACATTACCATCCCTAGAGCCACGCAGCTACTGTTTCCAAAAACTCAGCAATTCAGCAAAGCCCGAAGAACAGAAAGAATTAGATGATAAACCACCAGCTCCTCCACAAACTCTGACAAAGGCTGCAAGGCAAAAAGGGAGTCATTCCTATGTTCTTAGGGTCCTATGTTCCCCAGCTATATATAGTGCATAACGGGAACCTGAAAAAGATGTTAACCAGCTCTGTATCCACTTAGTATAACATGGGCTACTGTGGGAACTTGTTAAAGGAGTTTTCTGTTCCATAGCTATGTAGTGTGGCTCTGAACATAATAGGCCTACGCTTGAGAGAACTTATCAAATGGTTGGAGGGGTCAGCGGTTAGGGGTTAGGGTTATAGTTAGGGTAGGACGCTGGGAACTTGAACTTGCTGGCAACATAGGACAATGGGAACATAGACACGCTTATGTCGGAGTCAAGACAGACTTCTGACTCCCACTCTATGCCATCTCCACCAGATGTGCCATCTTCAGTTATCCTCCTCCTCTCCAAGCCTTTGTCATCCCTACCTCTGTTTCCCAATCTCCCGAGTCTCCTACAATCTTTACGAGGCTCAGGAGAGCTTTGACATTCCTAAATGAAAAGGCTCTCGTTGCAGCACTGCAACAGCTGACGATTTATGACAACGAGGCCTCACTGGAATCTTAGCTGCTGTCAGCCAGCATAATGATGTTTTGATATAAAGATGATTGGTGGGGCTGCATGCGCCGCACTGTGCGGCAGGCGTGTGTGCGTGTACGCGTATATCTGTTTGTGTGAGTGCGATAGGGTGATTTAGGGTGGACACTCACACGACATTTACTTGTTGTTGTCTATTGTTTAGCTGTTTACTCCTTTGGTTGCTTTTTTTTTATTTCTTTTTTTTTTTCAACTTGACATTTAGAGTCCCCTTCAACTGGTCTCCCCTCATTCTCTGTTTCCCGCCGTTGATTCTCTGCCTCTCTCTATCTTTTTAGCTTCTGCTTCCCATCTTTATTTTTCTGCACAGTTTTGTTGTGGATCATCCCCTTCTCTCTCTGCCCTCATGCTCTTGTGGTTTTCTTCCCTTTTTGTCATTTCATAACAGGTCATTTTTTAACTTCCTGTTCTTTTTTCTTCTCTTCTCTTCCTACTTCCCTCAACCTCACCCCAACACACATGCTCATCCACACCTCCCCCACCCCCCATCACTGGTGACAGGCGTATAGTTTGCTATAGTTTCTATTAGAGAACCATTGCATGCTTGAGGTCCCCCACAGATTGGTTACATTTTGTTCGGTGGGGCATTAGTGGGCCCCGTCGAAGGGCCCCATCATCATCAGTGTGTCTGCCATCTTCCGGCGGTGATCTATGATTCACCCATCAGACGTACATAAATCAGAGTGCTAAAAGGATTTCTACTCTACCCCACCACCCCCCTCCTGTTAAATTTATGCTGCCGTAAAAGAAAGGAAAATTAGTCATTGAGGAGCCCCCCTCTGTCTTTCTCTATCTCTTTCTCCCTTGCTCCATGCGATGTGTAGCAGTAAAAAACGAGGAAAGACAGGTCGAACAATCGCATGCGGCGCCCATCATCCTCTCCTCTCCTTCCTCCTCCCCCTCCTCTTCTCTCTAATATCATCATTATCAGAATCGTAAAGCGAAAAATAACACCCTGAAAAAAAAAAAAGTGAGGAGAGAAGGTTTTGAGATGGCTGAGTGTATTCCCTCCAACCTCTAAGCCTTCTTCTTTTCCCCTTCCTCCCTCCAATCATGTCTTTTCTGTCACACACGTAATTTCAGACTAGTTGAACAAAAGAGGGGTTAATAATTAGTCTGTAATATGTGTGTGTGTTTGTTTGCTCATCCATGGTTGCATGTGTGTGTGTTGGGTTTTTTTGTTGTTTTTGTTTTGTTTTTTGTTTTTGTTTTTTTTTTGTTGGGGGGGTGGGGGGGGGGGGTGCAATGTGCATGCATGTGCTTTGAGACTGTGTTTGCTGGTGTATGTGTTTGTGTGTCTCCACTGTTGAATGCAAATCAGTGAGTCGCCCAAGCAGAACGCCTTTCAAATCCCATTGCCGCTCCGCTCTGCCCTTCCACTCCCAGAATGCAGCACAGCAAGGCAGACAGGTAAGGAGTACGGGCAGTGCGTTGTTGTGGGTGACTGGTTATGTTATTGGCCCACAATCTACTCATTAACTTCCTGCTTTACTCTCTGTCTATCACCACTGTCTCTCGATGAGAGGTTTGTCTGTCTGTCACTACGTATTGTTGTGTATGTAAATATGTCTGCCTGTCCAGCAGTTCACCTCTCTCTTTTTCATGTGACTCTATGGCCTCTCCCTCTGTTTCCCTCTTCTCTCTTGTCTTTCCGTCTCCAGCTTTGTATTAGTAATCTGAGATTCTCTGCTGAGGCATATTCACATACTTTGCATTTTCCTCTGAGCTCTGTGTTCCATCACAGTTGTCAAAGCTACTCTGTCACACAGCTACTGGACTCATATTCAAGTAGGAGAAAGTATAAAAAAAATGACTTAATAAGAATGCAGTTTTACTACAAATGTGGTAGTTCTGAAACGTATTCTGTTAGCACAACTGGTCGTTAAAAGAGGTTCATGCCATATATTTGTAACAATGCAGGTACAATGTCATCAGCTGGTGAACAATTGTTTTCTTCTTTGTAAGATGTAAGTGCCATTAAATAGAAATCTTTAAGTACTTGATGAGTTTCATCTTTCAGAGAAACTATGCTGATATATGAACCAAAAGAACCAAAAAGGACCAATAAAAACCAAGAGTTATTGTGTAGTCTGGTCTCTCAAAGCCTGTATGCTATTGGCACCACACTTGAGAAATTCACTGCTCCCTCCATTACCAACTAAATTACCAACTGCTTTACATTTTTTTAACATAATAAGAGATAACATAATATGATAGACTGAAAACGTATATATACATATTATATATATATATATATATATATATATATTTACACACCATTCAGCCACAACATTAAAACTGGTAACTGGTTTTTATGTTGTGGCTGATTAGTGTTTTAATGTAGTGCCAAACTGAAAACAAAGTCTTCCCACCAACTTTTATAGGCTGCTGTACAGTATACAGTATCTTTGTTATCGTTGTGCAGATAAGAGGCCACATTGTTAGAAGAAAATGATACAACAAGTAGTTCTATTTAAGGAATTTAAGTGGCCAAATAGATATTCAGTGGTGTGTGTGTGTGTGTGTGTGTGTGTGTGTGTGTGTGTGTGTGTGTGTGTGTGTGTGTGTGTGTGTGTGTGTGTGTGTGTGTGTGTGTTTATGTGTGTGTGTGTGTGTGTGTGTGTGTGTGTGTGTGTGTGTGTGTGTGTGTGTGTGTGTGCATGTGTGTGTTCACCTAAATATCAATAGATCCACTGCAGGATCCCAATTGCTTAACAACCTCCCAATTAGGCCTGTATTCAGCTGGCTGGACCAAAACACACACACACACACACACACACACACACACACACACACACACACACACACACACACACACACACACACACACACACACACACACACACACACACAAAAAACACATACACACACAACACACAAACCAAATGTCATATCAACAGCCAGTTATACAGGTGAATTTCTCTCCTAGAGACTGTGTATATCAATCTGTGTGATGTGTGCATGTTTGTGAAAGAGGTTCTCTCTACAGTAAAAAAGAGAAACAAAAAGCGACAGCAGCATAACACTTTCTCCAACTGCAAAAAATCTCCATCTAAACAACTAATTTGGGATCATTCACTAAATGCTTGTGATTAACTTATTTTTTAGTTAAGTCTTATGCTGAGCATGTGACACAATGACATGTCAAGACTAATAAGATTTTCCAGTGCAGGTGTGTGCTGTTACCTGATGGTTGTCGGTTGTTGTATGGTTGTGTGTTTTTTGTGACTCAGTTAAAATTTATTGAAAAACGGTGATTGTGATGAGTCATTCAACGATTCTGCAATTCTCTGCAAGCAACTGGCTTCACTGTTGCCACATCCATCCCTACATCCTGCCAAGTTAAATAAACTGAATATGATACTGCAAATCGATGGATAATAGATGAATAATGGGTAATGATACACATTCTTAAGTGCCTTTTTTCGTGCAGTCAGAAATTTCATCTCTATCATTTTGAGTAATCAATGATAATTTAGAGTAGCAAGGTGTCTTCTGAATGACAGTTTGTCCCCCGTCGATCCTCCCTCAACTCTTCACTGAATAACATGCACTCAGAAGGCCATCTACTAAAAAATCTCATTAAATAATCAATAATCTTTCAGATCATATGATGCACTTTTAGATAATAATGTGTCACTGGAAGTTGCCAGAGCACAGAAAAGGGATGTGATGTTACATTCGCTGATTTTACACAACATTCACAACTTGAAATAACCTGTGCATATTCATTATTAATATGACAAATGACATAACAAGATCAAAGTTTAATTAATCTATTATGTGCAAAAAAAGGTTCTCCCCACCAGTCAGTATCAGTAGTTTCATGGAGAAAAGCTGAAGTTACACATACCTGTTAACTACAGAACCATTATGGCAGGCAGTACTGTAGGTAAAGAAATATGGTTTCATTAAAATAAAGAGAAGTCCTATTTCATGAGAACCCTTCAACTATAATTTCACACGTGTTTGCATACAGAGTTGAGTCATAGGTAATGTGTGTTTGTTACATCACAACCTTCACCGAAGAACGTACAGCATACTGAAAGAGAAAGAACATGAAATGTACAGGGAGAAGAAGAACAAACAGACTCGTGAAAACAGACATGAGTGATTTCTATTGAAAAACTTTCTTGTGGCAGTTTAGCTTGAGCCGTTTTTCACCATGCATCCTATCGAAATATTGTTATTGTCATTTTTATCATGTCTGCTTCTGTACAACCTACTTTTGTCTCTGCAGCTGTAGCTTTTAGGTGAGAGGGAGCGAGAAGAGCAGTTCTGGCTAATGTCAAGGCTCTTTGAATCGAGACAAGGAGAACGAAACAGGCACATGGAAAAAGCTGCTTCTCAACTACTTGTAGTAATCCTGTCTTTGTATGACGCTAATCATATGTAAATCCGCGTTGTAAAGTGATTTGCTTTTCCTCGTGTTTGAAATAATTATAGAGGCTGCGCTTATGGAGGAAAACCTCTTCAGGTTCAATTGGTACATGGCTTTTCCTGTTTTCACTGCAGTGGAGTATACTGGCTGGTGTCTTAATCCACCAGACCTGCTTGTTTACCAACAGCAAGAGAATAATGTCATTGTCATTGTCAGACGAACTTATTGCTCATTTGACTCAATCAGGTTTGAGAAGGTTACTTTGAAGATGTAGTTCATTTCAGAATACTGATTACGTGCTTAATACCAGCTTATTTCAACTCCACTTATCAATTACTTTTCCACTTACTTTAGAATTGCTCTTTAATCTGTAGAAAATTTGATATTTATCTTAGAATGTGCAACTGTATAAAGTTAAATAAATCACAATGTGCACACATACTAATAGAGTTTACATAATAAATGAGATATTTCCTGTCCCCAAAAGCAGCAATTTCATCTGTTGATAAGCCCAACAAAGCTTTGTTTGTAAAAATAACAGGGAAGTTTGGGTTTATTCCAGAAACCATCAGACTTACGAATAGCCAAGAAATAGTCAGTATTCCTTCGACTGGTAAATACACTTGCACTTTGACACTTTCTGACATAATGTTCCATTGTGGAGTTGGATATTGTTGGCCAGCTGGCTACTGATTGGCCACAGCCATTAATCCTTGAAATGGATGAGTGGAAAAGTTTATTTTAAAGTTATTAAACTGAGTTTACTTGAATTGAATTCATTACGGGGAAATGTTTTTAAATCCTATGTGAAACTAGAAATCAGATGAAAATAATAAAATGTAAGCACAACAATTGAATTCAAACTTAGAACACTTGAAAGAACAATAAAATCTGTCTCACTCACTCACAACACAGAGAGAGATGGGGAAGTGTATGAATTACTTTCATGCACTGATTTACTTGCAGTTGTTACTTGACAATGTACCACTATTTGAACATGGAGTCTGTAAGAATTCATTTATATAAAAACAAAAAACAAGAAAATATCATTTAAAAAATATTCAGCAATGTCATGTACAGGATGTAATTTCAGGGTTAACACCATCCATAAGGTTGGTTTTAGGAATCAGTTCCATATTGGAGTGACAAGGCAACGAACCGGTTGTTTTTTTCCTTTGATGCTGCTTTTACTGTAAGTTTGTTTCACTTGCCAGCTCTGCAAAGAGGAAAAAAAAGAAAGAACCACACATCACACTCTGTGTGGCTTCTGTAGTTTGTGAGTTTATGTGTTTCTGTGTGCTTTGGACTTGCTTAGCCAACAGAGGGTGAAAGTTTTGTGAGTGTGTGTTTGTGTGAGTGTTAAAGTAATCCTGTTTATGCATGAGTGTGTGTGTGTGTGTGTGTGTGTGTGTGTGTGTGTGTGTGTGTGTGTGTGTGTGTGTGTGTGTGTGTGTGTGTGTGTGTGTGTGTGTGCGTGCGTGTGTGTGTAAATGTGTGTGTTTGTATATGTGTCTGGTGTGTGTTTTCAGACTGTGAATTGGTTCTGTGCAGGGACCATATTAGATGTAACACCCGCAACCCAAAGCCGACAGGATCCTTTTACACCTTGCGATTAGAGAAGCAACTCTGACATGGAGCTGTGTTTGTCTGAGTGTGTGTGTTTCTGAGAGCGATTGCGTATGTAGGGGTGTATTTATGCAACTCTGTGCAGAAAAAAAGATATTAGGCATGGAAAGAAGGAGATGGGAAGTTAAAAGAGAGAGATGGAGAGAAAAAGAGAGATAAACACCATGATAAACACTTGTGTGTAGATTACTATTTATGTCACAAAAGATGTTAAGAGGGAAATAAGAAGGGATGAGGAAAAACACAATCTACAAAAGAAAAAGCGAAATGGGACAGCAAAAAGGCAGAATAATATGAAGAAAAGGGAAGATGTTGTAGAAAAAAGTGACACTAGAAGTAAAACTATTGAAAGAAAATGAGACTAAAGAGGAATGCAAGTAGAAAAAGATGCTGAGGGGGTGTGAAAGAAGAAGAGGAGGAAAATGAAAAAGAAGAGGAGAGACAGTAAAGAAAACGATAGTTCAATATCATCACGTGTTGCCAGAATAACAGGAAAAGGACAGAGGAGAAGGAGTTGAGAAAGAAAGTTGCTAAAAATGTGTAAGGTTTACCAGACAAGGACACATTTTGATTGCCACCTCTGAATCCTGCCCTTTATGCTTTTCCTTTCCCCAGGACACACAAACTGTACTGTACGACCATGCAAACATACGCACACACACACACACACACACACACACACACACACACACACACACACACACACACACACACACACACACACACAGGCCAGACATTAGAGGGAGGATGATATAAAACAAGGGATATAGGGTTGAGGAATAGACAGAGGGCAGGAAGAGAAGGAACACAGAGATTGTGCGTGGGGTTGTGTCAGCGGTGTAGAGATGGCAGGAGGGGGAAGCCATGTTCATGCACATTAATACACACACATACACACACACACACACACACACACAAACACACTCACAGGGTGTGGCTTTTATTTACCTGTGAGAAAAAGGCTTATCTCGCCCACAGCTGTGAGGCTAAAGAGAGGTCTGACCTCGCCTCCTCTCTGCTCCTCTCCACTCCTTTTCCTCTCCTCCTCCCATCTTCTCACCTCTCCCCCTGTGGCTTGACTGTGCATGTGTGTGTGTGTGTGTGTGTGTGTGTGTGTGTGTGTGTGTGTAGGTGTGCATGTGTGTTTGCTAAGTAACACACCGAGGGCTCTAACCTGCGACCTGGAGCACAGGGCACGTAGAAATGATTCACAATCTTCTCTGTGTGGCGCTGTGGAAAGGTTTTGTCTTTTATAACTTTGTTCAAGGAGAAAAGATTTCACTCCACTCAGACCGTCGAACAACAGAAACACTCTGATTGGCTGTGACTGCTTGTTGTCAGCAGTGTTTTTTAGTGGTTCTTGTGTTTAGCAAACAAGTGATTTGTTAAACAACAGGTGGTTTTCTATCAAGAGACTGCAATTATTTGTCAGGTATATGGTATACAACCCGAATTTGTTGAGCTATAGCTTAATAATTCATTCAAACAAATCCTATCTTGCATCTGCACTTGGTACGTTGTATCTGTTTGAAGGCTTTCTCTGTTGCTAAAGTCTTGGGGCTACGTAAAGTAAGCAGAACAGAGGACAAGCAGAGTGCAATTACAAATGCTGACCCGTTGTACTTACATTAACAAAAGCATGCATAAAATTAAACCAAGCTGCTAAAGATGAGAAAAAAACCCCCATAAAGCTGCCTGCTCTAAAAAGATGGAGCCATCCTGGGAACTGATGGGACCCACAGATGAAAAAAAGCTCTCCTCTCTCTACGTTACTGAATGTGTGAATGTCGATATTTACCCCAACACTGTAATCTAATCTGTCCTTTTCACGTATACCGTACCACTGTTGATAAGAACAGCAGATTTGTTATACATGCATTCTCGACACCCAAAATAATTACAATATATTTGTACTTTTAGTATCTGACTAAGAACAGAACTGTTTTTCACTTTTTCAATAACCAAAATTCTTAGGTCTTAATTTTGAAATGGCCCAGTGTCAAAGTAGTGTCAAATATATTTTAACACCACACTAAAACAGATCAGTTTAAATCACAAGACGTGTGCAGGAAGTGTTCAAAACTGCATACATGTATTGTTACAGAGTATGTTTCTCAGTCAGAAGGTCTAATAGGCGCAATTATACACTCTTGTGTTTTCCAATTCTTCAGTTAAGAACCAAGAAGAAAAGCAATAAACAAAAAAAGAAATAAAGACACAAAGCAGATAATTGCTTCTGCACTACAAGGTTTAAGTACTGTCCACTCTGTCACTCTTCTTATCTGTCGCTTCTATTCCCATTCTTTCCTTTCGTGTTTCTCTCTCTCTGTCTGACTGTAGGAGCAATTGTGTGGCCAACAGTGACAGATGTGCTGTATCGCTGCTTCTCTTCATGAAAGGAAAAAAAAAAAAAATCATGTCTTGTCCTCCACATGTCTGCTCTCTTTTTAGAGCTACTGAGGTCTTGGCCCCATTACACTGATTTACACACACTCTCTCCCTTTCTGTCTCCGTCTCTGTGTCTCTCCAAGTTAATAGCAGAATGCAGATGAGCACTTTTTCACAAGGAGCCGGCTGACTGCGTGAGGCATATATGTGTGCGTACGTGTGTGTGTGCATGAGTCCTTCTGGCCGAGGGGATGAGAGGGTAGTGACAGGGGTCCTGACATGCTAAAGAGACAGAGTAAATGGGTTTTTCTAAAGCAGTAGAGGAAATATCACCATTTTATACCAGGCCAATTTATGTCCCCTTATCTCTTCTTCAAACATGTCACTTTAGCTACCGCTGAATGGTAATTACCACTCTCTCAAGACTCAGTCACTCTGTAACACACGCACACACACACACACACACACACACACACACACACACACACACACACACACACACACACACACACACACACACACACACACACACACACACACAAAGACTCTCTCTCTTTCTCTTACAGAAACAGACATATTTAACAACACAGTCAAGTGCACACACATATGCCAGATGAATAAGTACAGTCAAGCATGTATATGCATGTAACAGACTCGGATAACAGATACACACACACATTGTTAAAAAAAAACAACCATACAGACAAACACTATCACTATATGGGAAAAGGGCAGGTATGTGGACAGATTCTAATCTTTTAAGGTTTATCTGTGCATGTGTGTGTGTGTGTGTGTGTGTGTGTGTGTGTGTGTGTGAGTGTGTGGGTCTGCTTCATGCGTTTCAGATGGCCTCAACAATCCGTTAATCCACATAAATAGCCACACAGACACACACACTCAAGGGATAAATAGCCATTTATGCTCATCTCATTCTAATTCTGATGGCCCTCCCTACCCCATAAACTGTCTCAGGAATTGGATCGCCCTAGGCAGATTATGATTATGGTTATCAAAAAATCACATCACAGATTGCCTCGGCGCTCTCTCTTCCCCTCTTTGTTTTTTTTCTCTGTCTCTCACTGTGTGCGTTTGTGCTCTTGCAAAAACCTTTCGTGTCCAAAAAGTGAACTGCTGAATGAGGAGAAAATACAATATCAGATTTTTCCCTCAAGTTTCATATTTCCAACAGTAAGGACTATCAGTTGTCCAGTCCAGGAACACTACGACCTTAGAGAAGTGAAGTTTCTAATAAAATCATACGGCCACTTAGGGAAAAAAAAACTTTAAACCCTGATTTTTACAGACTGAATAGGACTGGGAATAGAAATCCTAACTCTGCCAGTGAAAGACTGCACAGCCTAAGAAGGTCTGGGGTTTTTTTTTTTGGTTTTTTTTATGTACAAGGCCATTTTCTACCTATACATTTCCCTTCTTTCTCTCACTTTTCACACAACAGATGAGTTAGTGTCTTCATTAGCAGAGGGCCAGGCCAAGTTAATACCAAACACAGCTGAGGCTGCCTGCATAAATAACGTCTTAATGAGGTTCTGCAGACTGATTAGCCAGTAGCCATGCAGTACTAAACTGCCGGTGACACACTACAGCAGCCTTGTTGGCCATGTGTTTAGCATGTTTACTTGTATTTTTCTGCTTGGATGCACCACCTTAAATGAATGGAATGGCCATTCACGTACAATCAATAATTTTGAGTGGTAATCAAGTACTAATTAAGCAGCTTTAATGTCAGTTACCTGTGAACATGTGGTAATGCTGCTTCAATTAATCTTTTAATATGGAAAAGGCGATCTTTGATCACCATGTGTTTCTGGCCAGTGAACTTTATACATGTATGTACATGAGAGTCTACTGTGCATCTGTTAGCATGTTATTGTACTTTGTTGGTGTGTGTGTGTGTGTGTGTGTGTGTGTGTGTGTGTGTGTGAGTGAAAGTTACTGAGGGAAAATACTCGGACTGAACATATATTATTCCTTAAAATGATCATCACTGCCCAATCCCCAAGATTAGTTCAGAGGAAACTATTGATGATATGGCTTTAAGAAACCATAAACATTGTTTTATTTGCTACTAATCTTAGGTCATTTAGAACAGTTTCTTTAAAAAAACAAGGAGTCCTCGTGACCAAAAACACAATTTGTCTGCGAAATAGGGCTTTGTCATTGAAAATGTTTTCACCAGTGTCACAGCAGGAAAAGCACAGGTAGACTTAATAACATTATTGATGGTTGCATTCCTTTCAAGGGAGCCAGTTTCAGGATCCTGTTCATGCTGGCTCACTGCCACACTGTCATGTCTTACTGGGACATTTGAGAAGAACAGAGCCATTTTTAATGTTATTAGTAACACCTGCGCCTTTCCTACTTTGACAACTCAAAATGTCAACAATGAAAAAGGCTTATTATTTTTTCAGACAGGTTTCTGTACTCATTCATTTCACTGGTATGGCTTTTGGGAAGTAATGTAAGAGTAAAGAAATTTGAGTGCAATTTTCAGGAATAATTCAGCGAGCAATTAGTAACAGATTATCTTTCCTAAGCAACTCCGCCCAAACTGACCAAAACTATCAGCGTATAAAAAAGTGTTTGGTTTCCATTTCAGGTCTTGAAGAATATTTTATTTTGTTCTGATTTTTCTGGGTATATAGTAGTTCATAACCTGGGTTGGTCAATTTAACATCCATGTTAACTTCCAAGCTTTATCAAACTTCTTGGTTCTGTAATGGTTCTGTAGTAACTGTCCACTAAACAAGCCAAATGGGAGCAAAAACCTCTGCTGAGTCATAAAATTATTTGCCCAGATTACTGAACATAACCATTTTCCCTTTATTATTCTTATGTGGTATTTTGTACTTACATGGAAGTGCACTTTCATAACCCCATTTTCTCACAACCTTTAGCTGGATACATATAATCTTTCTTTGTAACAAGAGAAGAGAAAATCATTTTGTCCTCAGTGAATTCATTCATGTAACCATTTCAACAATCAACTAATAGAAAAATAGAAATTTGTGTAACCTAACCTTTGATTTGTGTTTCTGCCCATAACAGCCTACATCCTCCAGTTTGGACAATTTCTTCTTCCGTGTGGTAGCATGTGTCTATGTATGTCAGTGTGTATTTTTTGTCTGTGTGTTCCAGTATGTTTGTATCTGTCTGTGCATAAGAATGCCTAAGTGTGTGTTGAGCAGAGTCTATGATTATGAGTGTGTGTGTGTGTGTGTGTGTGTGTGTGTGTGTGTGTGTGTGTGTGTGTGTGTGTGTGTGTGTGTGTGTGTGTGTGTGTGTGTGTGTGTGTGTAGTTGTGGCCTGTGGTAGCATGTGCCCCTCCTGACCTTGAGAACAGAGCACTGGGTTGTCAGTCTGAGAGCTATAGCTAATGCTAATGCAGCGAGAATAGCTCCATAAAGTGCAGCTCTCATCCACTGCAGTTTGAAGTCGTTTACTCACTGGGAGGAAGAGCTGTCCAATGTCTCTTTTTGTTTCATTCAATATCTTTCTCTCACTCTTTATTCTCTGTCTTCCTGTAACTTTGTTGAACGTCTCCTTTTTTCTCTCTCTCTGTCTTCTTTAGTTTCAGTCCATGTCTCTGTGTAAGCTCCCTTTTGTCTTTCTGTCAGTTTCTTTCTTTTGTTTCCTCTTTCTGTCCTCTCTTGACCGTGCTGAGACTCGTCTCTTTTTTTCTCTGTTCAACTTTTTATCCACAACTTTCTATTAAATGTGTCATATTTCCTTGTATTCCACCATATGTAGTTAAATCCATTTTACTCCCCTGTCCTTGTTCGTGTACATGCATGCACAAATGCTTTGTGCATTATCTGGCTCTGGTCTATACCTACCTTGCTGCCATATGTTCTAACTCCCTCTAACTGTGCTCCTAACTCTCCCGGTAACTTGGTCAGATGTTATGACCAAGTCACCTGTTTCACATCTCCCCCTCAACTCTCTCAATAATTTTGTCTTTTCCCCTTTATTATACACCATGTTCTTTTCTAATCCTTCCGTTTCCATGTGCTGAAAGTTAGGTCATGGTAATGAACAGGGTGTTGACCAGCTGAGGAATTATTTCCATGTCAGCCTGCTTGAGAAAATACTTCAAGTCCCTCTTTCTTCTCATTCTTGCATTCTTCCTAGCTTCATTCTCTCTTGATTTGTCTCCATCTCTCTGTGTCTCTTGTTTCTAAAGCTATAATTGCTCTTTTCTGCTTTGTGTTATTTCTCCTGTGTTTTTTTACACTGACACCAGAACACACAATACAGGCTTCAGAACAGAAGAACTGTAGAATTAAACTACAGCTGTAAATCCATTGAGTCATGAACTGTGAGGAAGAGAGAGAGTAATAGAATATCAGGGAGAAAGACAGAGAGAAAAATGCCATATTGTGAGTGGGTATGCCCAGCAATCCTGTTAGAGACTACGTCTATATTCTCATTCTGTTTGATTGTATTTTCAGAGCAGCCAGAGTGTCTTTCACTGAGAAACTCGAAATTTAATTTGGACCCATTGTTTAGTCTGCTTCAAATCCACAATCCTTAATTGTATGAAATGTGCTAAAGCCGTGATCTGTGATTGTGCGAGTGAGTCAAATTATCTGGTCTGACCTGGCTTGGTTTTGTAAGGGCTGAACTCCATCTATGGAAATAAAAAGGAGACTTGAGGTGCATGTGTGTATCATTAAATGCAGCTATTATGGGGAGATAATACTATTGGCGCTCATGCGGCGTCTGTATATTGTGCATTGCCATGAGCCTGTAAGTCAGGCTCAGTAAAGTGCTGATAACTTTGGACTGACATTGAACAGAATCTGTATAAAACTCATTAAAGTGCCTGCTGGTTTTTGATATCCTATTGAATCTGATAACATTAATTAATTTGAATTATTGTTGTTTTCTAAAGACAATTGACACTATTTCTGCTGTGATAGATAGTGTTGAGCGGGGAGTGACAGGAAATATGGGGAGGAGAGAGGGTGTGGTATACTCTTAAAAGCTGTTAGGCTTTCAAACCCATGGTGTTCTAGTTTTATGGCACCTGTCTACGGACCAAGAAAACTCTCTCACAACTGGCACTTTCACTTAAAAGAAAGGACGTAAGAGAGTGTTTTGTTTTGTTTTTTAGTTTTTGTTCAAATGTGTCTGTGTGTAGATATGACATAGTTCTGAGACTGAGCATTAAACCATTAAGTAGCCATTGTGGCCCATTTTGACGTTATCACTATATGTGACTGTGCTTGTGTGTGTGTGTGTGTTTACGTGTGTGTTTCTTGACGTGATGATAGTGGACAAAGTGCTGGGAGCTTGAGCTGTCAACCTGTCACACACTGACAGATATGCTGCTCGTACACCGTCCAGGCAACGCCACATGGATGCACACATTGCATTGCATGTGTGTGTGTGTGTGTGTGTGTGTGTGTGTGTGTGTGTGTGTGTGTGTGTGTGTGTGTGTGTGTGTGTGTGTGTGTGTGTGTGCCTGTGCATGCCGGTCATATGCAGTCTAGGCATCGCCAGAATACCCAAGCACATACTTTATACCCAAACTCTTGTATGTGTGTCAGAGTGACAAAACATGGTGACAGATAAGGCCTTCATCTTTTAAGAATATTTTTTTCCATTGCATTTCCAATTTACTTGACACAGACAGAAAATATAGAAGCAACAGCGATGGGGAGAAGAAGGCGTTTGAAGATGTTTCAGATTTAAAACACATATCTATCTATCTAGCTACCTATCTATCAGTCTATCCGTCCCCTTAGGTCTACAGTCTTTCCTGTCAGCCTGATAAACCAACAACACCTGTAAAAATAATAGTGTTGTCCAAATATTCATTGCCATTTTTCATTTTTTGGGAGCTGCTCGACTATTAGAAACTCCATGGCCAAAGCAAACCCACTCAGCACTTACAAAAACACACACACACACACACACACACACACCAGATAGACGCACACACACTAGTCCCTGATCTCATGTATGTCCAGTAGGCCGACAACACGTTGGTTTCCCTTTGGCTGAACCCTCAGAACTGAGGATTCTGGGTAGAGCGAGGATTTACCAACCATCCGGGAGTTAGAGAATGTGTGTACATGGGTGTGTTTTGTTTGTGTCTGCTCGTGCAGGAAGCTTATTTTGGCAGCATTCGTTTTTTGCATAAAGACATCTTGTGGCACGAGGATGTTCATGTTTCTATTTTATATTCCAAATGGTTACGCGCGTGTTTGCTTTGTGTGTGTGTGTGTGTGTGTGTGCTTGCCTATGTGTATGATTTTCTGAGTGTGCTGGCAGAACAGATGGCATCGGGCTGAGAGACCCAGTGTGAGGTGAGACATCTCCCACGGAACTCCGATACACACACATTTGCAAAGATCCATCATTAATATCATTATCATAATACTCTCAGTGCCACGCAGCCTGTCTGTCACAAATATGATCACTCCTATCATTCTCACTGTTACACTGTAATTATTTAACTACCTTTGTGTAAGGAATCATCCGTGCCATCATTTGTACCTGCCACGGCACTCTAAAAACAATTTGGTATTATCAGTCATAATTGCCCTTTTAGTATAATTAATCACTTATACTGCTTTCATTACAATATTTTATTTTAATGGTTTAAGGTGTTTTGCCATCAGCCTGTCTAAAGAAATAATAAAGTACCCAGTGTATAGAGTTAGTAAGTTTTTGTTTTTAACTCATGCAGACTGTGTAGATAAGCATTTTTTTTTCTACATGCTTCAGCTCATGATGCACAAAGAAGGATTTTTTGAAATAAGATCTCACGGTCACAGATAAAACCGCGGGTTGTGTTATTTTCCTGTAAAACATAACGAAATTTACAGTCCATGCCAGTGAGGAATCCTTCATATAGTGACAGGTTCTGTATGACATTTGAGCATTTCTGACTCCTGCCTCTTCATTTGTGTCACGTTCTGACAAACCAAATAAACATAGTGTCAGTGTGAGATGTAACTCTATTACTAACTCTATGACTAACCCCTTCTGCTGGGGTCAGTGGTGTTCTCCTCTCCGTGCCTGTCATACACTACGGCCTGCTTCTGCCACAGTAAGTTAAGCAAACAATTTGAATGTTTTAATCACTTAAAAATGGCAATGATATTTGTTCTTCTAAAGCCTGAGACAGAAAATCCCTGACTGACCGTAATTTATTGTTCGACTGACTAACTGACTAACTGTATATTTTAACAGACTAGCAGGTTGGACGGGTTGTTGTTGGAGTGACTGACTGGCCACTCGCCTCAGTAGCAGACTGAAGCACATTCACAGAAGGTTGCATAAACAAACACACACGGTAAAAACACACATTATACTGCACACTTTTAATAAAAAAGTATTTTATATGAAATTGTATGTTACAGATGTTTATGTGTTTCTGTGTGTGTCTGCATAGAGAAAAAAATATTTACAGTGCAGCTATGTCAACAAAAGTACAGGAGTATCATTCATTAGACTGTAATAGTCTTGTTGTCTGAGTGGTTTCATCATTTGTGTGTGTGTATATGTGTGTGTGTGTGTGTGTGTGTGTGTGTGTGTGTGTGTGTGTGTGTGTGTGTGTGTGTGTGTGTGTGTGTGTGTGTGTGTGTGTGTATGTGTGTGTTTGTGTGTGTCTGCTTCTATGTCTGTAATGGTGTTGTTTTCCTCGTTTAGCTGGCTGGAGCTCTTCTGTCTTTAAATGATCCACTCAGCTCTCGCAGTTTAAATGGTAATTAAACAGTAGTTCCGCTGTCAACATCACACACACACACACACACACACACACACACACACACACACACACACACACACACACACAGACTCTTTCTCTCTCACACTCTCACGCATACAGCTCCTGCTGTTTAAATGGTAATTAAAGAGCCATTCCAGTATCAACATCTGGGCATACTTATAAAGAATGACATTAGATCACACACACACACACACACACACACACACACACACACATACACGTGCACACACACAGATGCAAGCTGCTTGTAAGGGTATTACAGGAGCGCTCTGTCGCACTTGTTCTCCTCTTATCTGCCTGCACTAATACGCAAGTGAAGAGATACATGCAGCACAGTGACAAATATTTCATTTAGTCAAAGTGTTGAAGCTGCACATACCCAGACGCTTGCCACTTTTTTGTGGTCATGTCCATCCACGCTGAGAAGCTCGCACATACGGACGCACGCATATACATGCATGGTTGAGGGCTGCTCCGCTGGTGCTTATTAGGGAGGATTACCACACTGACACGTCTTCATTAATCACAGAATCAGACAGAAGGACAGACACACAGTGGAAGTGTGACTCAGGTGTCTGCCAGCCCTTGGGCCCCCTATGGAAAGCCCAGCTTCCCCTTGTCTTTTTGTTGCTCCTCCCTTTTCCTCTCCATTTATCCCACCATTCATCTCTCCCTTCCCTCCATGTGATCGTCATCCCTGCTGCAACCCTATCACATCATCTTCCCATCTCTCGCTTCATCTCTTTTCCATTCTTCCCCTACTTTTCTCAAACTCCTCTGCTGTCTGCTTATTCTTCCATTTTAATGATAGGTATATGCTTATTGAAAGATAGAAAGATCAGACACTTTACAGACTCTCGTGAAATCTAATACACGTTATATCCCGAAAGATTTGTGAGCAAAACCTGTAAGTGTGACTTCCGTTCTTCTTTGACTCCCCTGACAACAAAACCCCCAAACACTTATACCCACCTATGCCTGTCTAAGTCAAATCATGGAGTTTTTCCTGTCCACTGTATGTTTAGAACAGGATGGATGACTGGAATAACGGAGACAGCAAAATATGTTACATCATAATGTTACATCGTAATGTTTTTGCAATTCTGGGTCTAAGCATATTTCACCTAGACCCAGAATTGCTAAAACATTATGATCAGTCACAGTAATAACTTTGAATTCCAGTGAATTTTTTTTTTTTTTTTTTACATGACTTAACAGTTGAAAAAAAATTGGGCAATCCAGAAATACATTCCTTTCTTCCAGCAAAAGTACTTTAATGTATAATGCAAGTATAAAAAAATGTAAGGTTAAAGTTTATTTAGTTATTAAATAAACTTTTCTACATATAGTATACGTGTTGCCACCTCTGAAGATCTATCTATTTTTAATACTGACATGGCTTGATGAGATTTTTATTTTAACTACAAAAAATGGAGGTGGACAAAGAGCGTCTGGCTGTCCTGGGTTACATTTGGCTTGATGTCCCAAGAGAAGCAGCGCCCCCAGTACTAACACATCACTCCTATTCTTTCAACCCTCCAATTGACTCATTTACTGTAATCTCCATCATGGACCAACTGTCTTGAAACATCGGAGGAAAGTCTTAACAGAAAGGTCAACAGTACCCTCAATACACTGATCGCTTTGTTGTTAAGTTCTGAAAATGATGGGAAATGTTGGTTCCTCTAGACAAAAATCATTGAACAATGTAAAGATAAAAGTAAAGGTAGTTTTTAAGGCAAAGTGCCTTAGAATCAATCATATCTGTTTGCATTAGGTCTCACCTGATATGGTTTTTTTGTGTGTTTCTCGTGAGACAGTTTGAGCGTGACTGCAGAGCATGTGCCCAATATGCATAATGAGTTTATACACATTCAGTGACTCTACCAAATTATTCGTTCCCTGTTTTCACCTACCTTAAAGGCTCTATTTTTATAAAGAAATTATTATAGTAAATTTGTGGATGTGCTTTGGGTTGTGCACTGTGAATGCAAGATGAACTTGTGTGTTTGTGAGTGTGTGTCCGAGTATGTGTGTATGTGTTGTGAACAGCATGTACTGTATACATAATGTGTTACCATGCGTGTGTGTCTGTCTGTCTCCCCCCTGCCTGTATATTTTTCTGCTGGGTGTCCAGGGAACAATAAAGATAAAGCAGATGCCAGCAGATGCCCTGTTTAAAGATTATCAGCCTCTCTCTCCATACTGTTAACACTCACCAGGGACAGAAGAACATTTAACACAGCCCATTTACACCACACAACACATGGCAATGTGGCACTGAAAGACAAAGTAAAGCAAAGGGTGGAGACTGGAGCAGCAGAGGGTGAATAGGGAAGGATGGGGGGGTAGCAGATGAGCGAGTGATGACATTGCAGGATGTTTTTGTTTTTTTTCCATTTAGTGTTTGTACTAAAAACAAATGCTACGTAAACTCTCTATGGATTATTGTACAAAGTTGGAAATTTGAAAACTGGCTGATAGTCATGTGTAACTAAGAACACATATCTGTTATTGGGATGATCCAGGTCTATAATTCCCAAGTAACGTGGTTGCCTTGTTTTTTCTTTTCACTATGCTACTGTCCCATGAACATGAGCCTTCGGGAAGTTTTTGGACTGCAGTGGCAATTTTTACTCCACGCCTCTCAAATATTGTTATGGATTATCTCCCAGAATATTCCTCTATGTGAGTAATAATCTCAGTATAAATATCATGGAAATTTGCTAACATCACAGTAACCTTTAGTCCCCAAGACCAGCGTACATGTACAGTATCCCCTCATGCACTCATTCACAGACACGTTTTATTTCTTTCAGCTCAACCCATCATGTTCACAAAAGATCAAAGTGTGTCTTTCTGTTCTGCTCTTTCTGTCTCTTTCTGTCTATGCCAGCTCCCTCAGAGAACATAATTACCAGCACAGAACGATAACACCATTAATAACTGCACACACAGTCAGAATGAGACAATTCCCAGCGCAAGACTCATTTCATGCTTTGACAATTCCTCCAGGAATCATGGCACACAAAGAAGCAAAGACCACTTCAGGATTTGTTATATTCCTACTACTGGCTGAAAAAGAGTTCAGGACTATTCTGTTCTGCTTTCTTCTTCCCTTTTAATTTCCTTTCTTCTCTTCCTATCGCTGCCCTGACCTCCCTTTGTTCCAGCCAACTTTCCGTCCATCTGTCCATCCAACCATTTATTTTCCTCTTCTCTTCTAACATACAATATTTGTCCTCATTTCCTTACATCCTTCCTTTCATCCATCCCTCTGTCTGTCTACTTCTTTACAGGCCATAAATCTCTAAAACAGTTTGTCTTCTTCCTCCATCTATCTGTATGTGTGTCCATCAACTGTTTGTCCTCTTGTCCTTCCATCCTTCTCCCTCTGTCTTGATCCCCCGTCTTTATATTTTGCCCTTCCATTGATCCATCCTTCCAACCATCCATCTGTCCATCATCTAGTTTATAGGTCATAAATCTACAGAACTGTTTTACCAGAGTGGCGTCCTCTCTGTCCCTACACGGGCCACACCACGCCTGTGAGTGTGCATCTATGAGTTGGTGTGTTTAAACTCATGCACTGTATTTGTGTACACATACATTTACTGTGTGACACTGATTTGGGGTCCATGCTGTTGGGGGTATTCCATCCCCTCATAGTGTGTAGGACTTTATTTTGGGAATATTTCTATAAATCATTTTGTCATTTACACATTCAACAGCATTGTGGACACCACTGATTTGGAGTGAGGGGGCTTTTTATAAATAAACGTATACAGAGTGGAGCGGAGATACACACACACACACACACACACACACACACACACACACACACACACACACACACACACACACACACACACACACACACAGTGTAAACACATACCCACATAAATGTGTGATCACATAAACACACCACACACTCTCCCTCTGTACTGTGACATGGCAATAATTCACCCCACGCTACCGGGTACTGTGAAATATGACATCTCCACAGTGCTGAAGTGGGGAGTGTGTGTGTGTGTGTGTGTGTGTGTGTGTGTGTGAGAGAGAGAGAGAGAGAGAGAGAGAGAGAGAGAGAGGGAGAGAGAGAGAGAGAGAGAGAGGGAGAGAGAGAGCGAGACGGTGTGTGTATGTGTGTGTGCGTGTTTACGGCATGCGATGACAAGAGTCCACCCCAATGTCCTTGTCCATCTCTCAGTAAACTTTTCATTGGGTCAGACATTAGCATAGGCGGCTAACTATAACCCACATGATGGATGGAGCCACAACTCTATCTGTGATGTGACCCATGCACAGAGCCTCAATGGATAGAAAGGGCACTTCCTGGTGGATCATGCTAATGCCTCTGGTGCGTCTGGGATGGTCGCTGCAGAATTTCAATAATGTTGTCACTGAATCTGTCTGTTGAGAATGCACAAAAATTTCAACAATAAAAAATTAAATAAATAAATTATTTTTCTTTAAAGTATTAAAAAGTCTTTTGATACATTCCTCATCATGGACAGTAGGCTGTCACACACACACCCTCCAATATTGTTCATCTGTTGAAACAAGTTTTTTCCTTCGCCTAACAGTTTTTTCAGACTTTTTCAGGCAATTTCAGAAGTTTACAGAGAAGGTGTAAACAAGAAGTCAAGAGCTCTCTTAGAGAAGATAATTGGACTGAGCTTAAACAAGGTGATGTAATCAAACAACGTCAGTGGAAAAATCTTATACTTTTATACAAATCTTTATTCCTAAAAAAAATAGAAGTGTGATAGCAAAATGTTTATCTCTCATTTGATTATGTTCTATTTTTCCTTTAATGTGTTTCCCCTTCCTGTGTAAACGGTTGAGCTATGTCCTGTCAACTGAGGCCGATGTTCTGTCTTTTGAGCTAAGGTTGTTTGAATGAACTGTACGAACTGATGCTGGCAGACAGATGCAGGCCTGAACTTGCAGAGTATTGAGCTGTTTGTCTAAACTCATGCCGTGCCTACGTGACCACAACTGTATATAAAGTAAGGATTTTCCTATTGACAGCGTCCAGACTCTGAAACATCCGTGGTGGAGAGAGACTGCACCCTATTTGGCCAAATAGTATTGAAGAGCTCGTCTCTGTCTATGTTTGATGATCATTGCTGATTATTGCTGGTTGTTCACTTTAATTCATTTACTATTCTGTAATAAATTCTTAGAATCGCAGTAGACTCATTGTTGTCTCTACTTCCTCACCATAGAGGAGATTTTTGCCTCTACAAAAAGGAAAAGTAAATACTGAAAGCATGCATTAATGTATTGCCAAAAGATCATACAAACAAGAGACAGAAATCGTGTGAATTGTACCATTAGCACACAAATGCTGTGCAGCACTGAATCTCATCACTCATCTACACATTTGCCTAACATTTGTGGTGTCACACTTAAGGATAGAGAAGAATTAATAAACACGAAAAGCAGTTCAAGCATGACTTTTAAAATTTACAGTATCCCTAAAATTCAATCATTATTATGAGTAGATGTGTGTGCTTGCATTAATAAATCTAAACCCCTAATCCAATCGTGATGACAGCTATGTATTTGAATGTCTTCTTCTAACAAAGTGTGCCCAATAATTCAGTTACTTTGGGGATGTGATGTGTGTGTGTGTGTGTGTGTGTGTGTGTTTGTTCTGGCCTTAGGCTGGTCAAACAGAATCTGAGCATGTGATATCAGAGCGGTGCTTGCAGAGGGGGATTTTAGAAGAGCCGAGAGCACCTACCTTTTTCCGAATAGACAAGAAGGTCTGTGAGAGAGAGAGAATGAGAGAGAACCAGACTGAAAGAAGGAGAAAGAGAGAGCCTGCAGTATGTGTCTTCTAATTAGGGTTTCATCCTTACAGATACAGAGGACAATCATGTGTTTAGCAATTACCACACTAACACACACACACACACACACACACACACACACACACACACACGCAAACATACACACGAACACATGAACACATAAAGAGACACAGAATTGCCAAAGTAGTGTTTGAGTGTTTGCTCATAATCAGGGCATTTTAAGTCTCTGTGATACAGGATGTATTAGGATAATTTGCGTAAAATATTTGCCAGGTCTACATCCAAATTCCTTGATCTAAACTAGTAATTTTTTTTGAATAGAGCAAAAATTTAATAATGTTAATGGCTGTTTTTGTAGCGTGAGTTGTCGGAAAATCGGGTTCTAATCATTTTCAAGCCCTCAACTCTTAAACCAAAAAGTCACTTTACCTTCCTTACATATCTCACTTTGCACTTGCCCACTGCTGCATCTCTCCAACCATTCAGTCATCCTCCCTACCACCTGCTGACTCCATCCCCATTCTGTATGGTCACGGCCAATCACAGTCAGCCTTGTTGTTAAGGGATTAGTGACAGCCCAATCGGACGGCCTCCTTCAGCTTCTATCGCCTCGACTCACCAGGGAACAAATAAGACACAAAGACACACAAACCTACATCACTGGAAAAACCACATGACAGCAGAAGTCCAAAACATTCTCAATGGGAGTGTGGGACACGCTGAGGGCTTAGCTCTATGAAATGATGGAGGCCTGTTGTGTGTGTGTATGTTTGTGGTGTCTGCAAGTGCATTTGTCTGCATCCGCTGTACATTTGCTTTTTCAGAATCAGTAAAAATAAAAATATGTTTTCCTGTACATATGTGTGTGTGTGTGTGTGTGTGTTTATTTCCTATACACTAATGTGTATATGAAGCGAGATTATGGAGGTACAGATGATGGGGAGATGAAAAACAGATGATGACAACAGTCATTTGGAATGAAATTGATGTCATGTCTTTTCACTTTAAAGAGGTTCCTATAATACACACCCCCTCTCTGTGTACGTCACTGTGTGCTAGAGTGATGCGTTTGTGTGTGTGTTCCAGAGAAAGAGAGTAGGTGTGCGTATGTTACATGGTGTACTAACATAATACAGCAATTTAACGTCCCACTTCACTGCTGTCATACACAATCATGCAGGCTACAGTAGGTGCAGTATAAAAGCATGTGACACAGAGAGTGTGTGCGCAAGTAAACATCAAAACTGCAACTACAGTATCTACATACAGACCAACACACAAAGGCTGAATACATACCGGGTACCTGTTAATTAGCACATGCAGCAAACGTACATATACAGCCATATACACGTGAAAAATGACTTCATGGCAATACAGAAAAAATTAACATACAGTATGCAAGCATGCACTTAAAAAATAAAATGTGCATGCACGCACAACATAACATGATGACAGAGTACATAATTATCCAGTTATCAGTGAGACACTGCTTCTGCCCTGCTCTGGACCACTGGAGTGTGTCATTACGTTTCCTCACAACCCCATTCGTCACATACAGCAAGCTCTCTCTCACACGCGCGCACACACACACACACACACACACACACACACACACACACACACAGACACACACTGACACACATGTTTTATAAGGAAAAGATCATAGCCCATTACTGTTAAAAAGCCTAAAATGACCCCAGGAACAAAAGATTATAGTAAGTTCAAGGATCTCCTCACTTTATGACACTTGTAATTGTTCGGGGACCAGGAGGCCTTAAGTGGCATCTTCATTCAGAGTGTGTCCTACCTGATGACATAATCTAGAGGCAAAAAGTGAATTTCTACAGCATTGATTAGAGTAGTTTAGAGCTTATTTTGCCAGGTATGACATGCACAAAACATATCCCAATAATCTACATGTTCAGAAAAACCCTTCATTATCCATGTATGGTGGTGACATTTGTCACCAACATCTGTCAGAATTGTGGTGTATGAGGTTTGATGTCAGGCATGGTCCTCTCAAAAAGCTTCAGCATGCTTTTTGCAATATTAGCAAAGTATGTCAAATTTGTATCAAATGCTTATCCAGCTGTTTGGTTTCTGGGCTATGGTGACCAACTGATGGATAGAGTCAGTTCAGCAACTAAAAGGTGAGACAAAAGAGACAGTTTATGTCTGACTCTGACAATAAGTATAGATATACATACACAGTAGGTAGCATCCCGATTTTGTCAGCCAGCTCTGAAGATGAATTATCTTTGGAGCAGTTTTTCATTTATTCCCAAAGGTGGAAAAACATTTTTTCGGCTTTTGACATGACTAGGGGAAATGGAAAAGCATCGACTTGTCTATGTGTGTCTGAGTAAGTGACACAGTTAATATCTCAGTTGCACTCAGTCATAATTTGCCAGCGTAACCCTGCACCAGTTTTGTGGTTCAGTCCTGTCAGTCTGGTCTATTCCGGGACTGTGAACCTGAATCAGCCTCCTCTTTCTCTCCCTATATCTGTCACTTCCTTTTCTTTCTCTCTGTCTCTGTGTTTATCTTTTTTATGTGTCTCTATCTCTCTCCCCATGGTTGTCCGTTCTCTGTCCCCGATTATATGTCTGTCTATCCCTGTCAGAAAATGAGGTGAGTATCTGTTGTCTTCTAGCTTGGGCATGTGTGTGTATTTGCACAGGCTCGTCTGTGGTCCATCCGGTGGTTTGGTGTAGGTTTCAGCCTTCAGTGACCCATTGGCTTAGGTTGCTTTGATGGACAGAGAGAGAAGAGAGAGAGAGAGAGAGAGAGAGAGAGAGAGAAAGAGAAAATGGGGGGGTGGGGGTGATTGGCGGCCAACAACAGAAAAAAACGAGAGAAAAAGGAAACAATTGTTTGCGTCTTTATCCAAACTCACAAATTATTTCCGGATCAATTATATCTGAATGTTATTCAACGTTTTATTTTTGTTATTTGATTCCTGTCTCACCTTCAGAATCAAAATATGCAGGACCGACATCGCCCATGTGATCTATTTTAATGACAAAGTGTGATGCAGCAAAAAAGTTTAAACGCTTGAGCGCTGTAGCTACTGTAGTCGCTGTAGCGGAGGATGGAGTGACATGAGCCACCATTAATTTGAGGCATCTTTAAAGAGAAGGGATCAAAGTAATTTCTTCCAAATAAGGCATCTATAATACATCCATCCAGAAAGTTTGCATATAACTGGCCAATGGGAAGTTTTGGAACTTCCTAAGTAAGTAAAGCTTGTATCTGAGCAGTGGGTCCCATTAAACTCTCAGTTTGCTGACAAGTATGTTTGGGACGCTTGGCCAGCTCAGAATGTGGATTCAGGATCAATCATCTTTCGCCACAGCAACACAAATAGTTTTTTCTCTACTCTGCTCCTTGTCTTCAGGGAAACACTGTAGCATTGTCTAACATACAATAAACTCTCACAGTTTATTAAAGTTACTCAGCTAATACAGAAAACTTCTGAAATATTTTGACAGTGTTTCAACAACTAAAATGTGGAGAAAATGTAAAGAGCAGAATTTCCTATGTGGTTGGGTATGATAAATGCTTCCTAAAGTAAAAGTTATGTGAATCTGAGCCAGATGTGCTTGTGTGTATACATGGGTGCATTAGGGTCACATTGTTGAAAAAAAATTATGAGATTTCGAGAATAAGGTCGTAACGTTATGGGAATAAAGTCATAATATTATGAGAATAAAATCGTAAAATTTCAAGAAAAAAAAAACAATTTTTAAGAAAATATATTATCAGCAAACAACAAAACAGGCAAGAGGACAGTCAGTGGCAGCCTGACCCTGCTTCTGGCAAATGCTGTGTGTCAGGCGTCATGCCGTGCCACACACATCAGTCAACAGGTTCTTTCTGCGGAATAGATACAGTTTCTTGCACAGGCTTTTCAAAGTCCTGGTACTTATGATAGTGTGGTGGTGATGTGCCAAAAGATCAAATAGTAGTAAGTATAGTAATAACAGTAATAGTATAACTTCACAAGATGCTCCATGTTCCCCATTGTAACGTAGGTGGCAGACTGCATTTTCCCCTCTGAGATAACATGTAGCCTAAAATTCTCCTAATACTGTGACTTCTTCCTGTAAAAATACAACTTTACTCTCTTAGCATTACGACCTTATTCTCCAAATCTCAGATTTTTTTTCCTCAATGTGGCCCTCATACTCCATCGTAGAACATCCCGGTGTACATCCCTACAAATAAGTATGACTTGTGCCTCAGCAACCGACACCCTCAATGGCAATTACCGTCTTTAACATCTAATGCCATCAGACAGCTCTGGCATTCCCCATACACACCCTCATACACACACTTAGACACAGACGCTTTAAAGTTAGCCCCCAGCTTCAAGCCTCTATACTTCACCCTCCTGTTCTCCTCCCCCTTTTCTTCCAGTCCTGTCTCCATATCTGTTATCACTGCTATTTAATAATTCTCAGAAACATGTACACACACACACACACACACACACACACACACACACACACACACACACACACACACACACACAGCCACACACACAAAGAGTGAATGTCTGACACACCCTTTGGCGAGACACAGATGCCCTGCTCTGCTCTTTTCTCTCTTCTCCTCCCTCTTGCCATGTTTGTTGGCTGTCTGTCACGTACTGACAGGCAGAGGTGCATCTTTATATACTGTAGTGTATCCCCGGTGCGCCTCAATGAGCACTTCTCTGTGGCTGCTTCTTTCTGAGGTGTCTCATATGCCATGAAAGTAGTACATATAATGCCCTTAACTTTTTGACCTGAGTTGTCTAATGCTAAAAGAAATGCTGGTTTTATGTAACTGTGCATCCCAATTTCATACTTACTGAGATGCCATGGTAATGAGGTACTTTCATTTACCCCGATAATTAAGACCTTTCTGTGAGTGATGTTTGCTGGTTCGCTGTTAGTTTGCATACTTTGGACTGTTCAATATTTTTGCCATAGAGTCATATAACTAGTTTTGCTACGTAATGTCAATTTGGGGATTCACAAGTAGCGTCTCTGCATTAGGCATGGCCTTTGCCGGTGATACTGAATACTGAAAGATATCTGCTCCGATTATTGTTATTATCTGTTATACTGTGAGCGTCTAAATATGTGTCACACAGCTTTGTTATTTACCTTAGTTTTAGTGCTTCGTGTAGAGTTCAACAAAATGTAAGAAATACTGTATATTAATCATTTCTTAAGATTCTAGCGAATGAGAGGTAGAGACAAAGGGAGTAAGTGAGCTGAAGAGAATGTGACATGGAAAAAAAATCAAGATTGTCTGCTATTATGTGATGTGACAGTAGCCTTACAGACGTATACGGGCCCACGACCTGTAGGGTCTTCATAGATCCGGCCAGTGAGGGAGGCCAGCCAGCGGCATCATCCCATGACGGAGCCCTCCTCACTGGGTTGACTAGCTGCCTGGTCTGGCCCCGAGACCCACCAGCCCTCACCTCTCTCTCTGCCTCTCTCTCCCACATGTGGGCTTAGAGGCGTGCATACATACACACACACACACACACACACACACACACTCACACAGGGTAGGAGCCTAGTGGTGACCTGGCAGTGGAGTCAGAGGGTGAGAGCAGACTCTACCCAAACTGAACTGACCTCTAATTAGTGCTCTTGGCAAAGTGGCCCTTCCCAAACACACTCACACGTAGACCTACACGCATGAACACACACATACACAAACACATACACAGGCTTGAGGGTGTAATTTTGTGTGTGTTTGTGATGTCCACACAAAATTGGCCTGAGCGTCGCAGATCTTTTTCTCAAAAATTACTGCAGTGCGTACAAATAATAATAATAATAATATGAAACAATGATAAGTTACAACACTTTGATACAGTTGAGTGAAATAGAAAACTAATACATTTTGTGTTGTTTTATTAGTTCACTGTTTTTTGTTAGCGGATTGCTTTTATTCACTATTATGTTCTTTCTGATTTGTACTGTACACTTCCTCTCTTTTTCTGCTGATTGATCACATTGACTAACTCATGCTAGATGTTAAATCGCTTAGCATCGACAAAATGCCCACCCGACCTTCTACCCCTTCTCAAAACCTCTTTTTCTAAACATTTTTTTTCAGCTTAAGACTGTATTCATTTGATTTGACCCACAGTGTCACTGCTCCACTTACATAGAGCCTCCTCTCTCCTCTGCTCTCCTCCTTTCTCCCTCAATTTTCTTCTTGTTTTAGAGACACTATCTAATCTCTCTCAGGGACAGGGCCTGTCTACACCGCTGAGGTCCTGGCCATGTTGTATATTCATTGAAAAAACAAAGCTTAAAAAAAGAAGCAGTGTTTAGTGTGAAAACTTCAGATTGTTTATTGATTTTTATTTGTGTTGTTGAATAAGTCTGTCTGACCATGATATCCCAGCAGCAGCTTCGCTTGGGGCATTGCATTAGGCACACACACATGCAGAGACAGATACACAAGAACATGCGCTTGGACAGTCAGAAGAGGAAGCACACACACAATACAGTTTTGATCTCACAGATTTGGCAGAGACACGTTACATTACAAAACGCATCTTAGATTAAAAAAAATTCCACCTTGACTTTTTAGGTTATGTCAGAAAATCCAAATTTAATCAATTTTAAATTCAGTCTGCAACATCACAAAATGTGAAAAAAGTCAGGACGATTAAATACAGTCTGGGAGCACTGTAGCACTGAAAAACACAGTGGACTTCATTCCCATTTGTCTGTGAAAAGGTTCAGCGGTGACCTCAGGGTTAGAGATGTGAGCTTGTGACATCAGTAGCAAAAAACTGGTTTTATAAGTGAAAGAGCAGCACTTTCCCCTCCTGAGCACCACCACTGGGGTGCCCTTTAGCAAGACATTTAACCCCGGACCGCTCTAGTAAGGCCAACAGATCAAACAGCGGTTGTATTGTTCAGCTTTGAGGTGTAAATGTTTGGAACTGTGTAAGCGTTCATAAGTGCAGCTATGCTCAGTCAACATTCCCTGGACAAATAGATATATTTTAAAAAAGGTTAAAACTGAGTAAGTGAAAATTATGAAACCTCTACATCTGATTTATGGTGTTGTGAAAGAAGTGGTAAATCATCTTTCCTCGATATTTTTTTATAATAAAAATGTAAGGCTATGTAATATTGTGATTGTTAATAATCTTTAAAGCCACAATTCGACCGTAAGATTTCAACAGCTGTCCTGTATCTGGCACCAGAAACAGAAAGAAAACAGAATGACAGAGTGTAATTAGAAAATCCAATAAAACGCTCCGAGGAGAGAATGATCGAATGTGAACATTTGGATTTCCTTCAAGTCGTTCATCTGCATCTCATAACAGACTGGGTGCGCTGGCCGGCTAATGACGACGACAGATGCTTAATGCCTTCTTCACAATACTGACGCCATAAAACACAAGGCAAACAGGCGTCACCCTAAAGCGCTGTCTGTCAAGCCATCACCTTAACTACACTGGCAACAGCACAATGAGTGGAGGGCGGGAGAGAATGTGTGTGAAAAGTGAGAGACAACGGGAGAACAACTTCGATGGATAAAGAGAGAAAGATTAATTGACACTCAGAGAATGAGAAAGACAGAATGAAAGTGTGTATATGTGAGGTAGACAGAGAGAGCTGGCAGATGAATGAGCAGCCTCTTAGGTAAATGGCAGGGAGTACTGCACTGTCTGTCTGTCATTCTGATTAGAGGTATCAAAGATTAAAGAGAGAGATCTCTGTGGATTTTATGAATGTACGCCCGCTTAATCTGAGCAAACCCACAGAGGCTTCTGACATTGGATCTGGACAAACGTCACCCCTGTCTACTGACACAATTCATCTACCTGCAATAATGAACACAGCTGATATCAGAGTGGCTGTTTATCACATCTGCAAGACATACTCGTATAACTGACCCCAACGTCATCTTGTCTTTTCGTGATTCAAAATTTGGAGTAATAATGGAGATTACAGTAGACTTTGCTGGCTAAGTTTTCGTGTTTTTGTGCAACTTATGCATGAGGGACTCTCTCATGACGTCATTGTCCTGTGCGAGAGTCTGAATCCAGACAGAAAAATTGCCATAAAAATGCCGACAAGCGCCGATGAGATCAATACAGCTATCCAGGATTTCATTTTTTGTACACTGACTTACAGAAATGACAATTCTTAAAATTACACATTTCTTAGGCTTATATTCGATTGAGATCAAAATTTTCACCTTTTTCCCTCTGTTCTTTCCTCTTCAACTTGAGTAGAAAACAACAAAAGTTATCATGTCAGGTGAAGTTACAGGACTATACCACTTTTAGAGGAGCTGCTCATTCCCTCCCTTCCTTTAGACTTAATTGGGACAATAAATGTGTGTTGGCACAGAATGCCTGTGAGTACACTCAGTTTGTCAGGCCAACAAAGGTTACCGGCAAATTTCTCCCAATCCTCCCAACTACCACACCACCACTGTAAAGGTGTCTGATAAGTATAGTAAAAAGTATGATATTTTCCTCTGAAATTTAGTAGAAAACAAGTACAAAGCAGTACATAAACATCTTCCTAAGGGCAGGGGGACCTCTGGCTGCTCATGGCTACAGGGCGTCTTCTTCTTCTTCTGTGTTCATCTTTGTTCCACTGGTCTTCCTGGTCATCTGTCATCCAGCTCCATGTTCACTGTCTGTAGAGCAATGGCAGGCAGGTTAGCAACAGACCTACCTTTTCTCTCCATTTAGCTGGTTGTCTGCACTCAATGATGAGGAGAGGGATCCTGGTCCTCTTCATTTGGCACCTAGTTCAGGTCCCTGCTCCGGGTGTCTGGTCTTTAGTTTAAGTCTTCTGGTCTGAGTCCCTCAGGAGTGTCCCCACCCTCCATCATGTTCTACACCTGAGAATGAAGAAAAGACACTTACTGCATTTAAAAATCTCTCCCTTCTCCTGGACCTCACTTCAGGATTTCTTCTTACCTGTCTCCTGTAGGACAGAATGTAGACTTACGTCTGCTCACAAATGGACGAGCCAGTGTTTTCAAAGGCCGCCAGCGGTCGGTCAACTCACCTGGATGGTCGTTGGAATGGATTCCATCTCAGATGTAGTGTCCTAAGAGGAGACAGAGTATTAGCATCTCAAGTCACAGTCAAAGCAGTGAAGGTTAACTTATTAAAAATGATACCAGACAACAGTAATTTAGTGTTTATCAGATTCATGAAAGCTTTTGTATTTGTGTCCCTCTGGTACCTCTCTGTAATAAGCTATCAAGCTTGAAAGCATAAAGGTCATTTTCAAAGTCAATAATAAAGGGATTTTTACAAAAATTACCCAAAAGGTGTTGTTATAATGTCTTAAAACTGCTGATGGCGCTGACCAGACTGTAGCAGTTAATAAGAGTTAGAGTCACATACACAGTCCACATGTACACTTTCATATCAGCCTTATATTTCTATTTTCAGGTAAGTTCAGGTAAAGAAAAACATTTCAGCTGTTTTGAGGATACCACCAGGTCTCTTAGTAGCCTGACAGGATCTTGAGCTTTCTCCATTTCAAAGGAGGCTGTGAAACGAAAACACTTCAGGTACAAGATGAGTACTCTGTGGGACAAGATATGAAAAAGATTTATGGATGAATGTTGAAAATAAAAGGAAAGTGAAGATAGTTAAAATAACTAGAAGGGGTTATCTGGGTCTTGTTAGATTAACCACTCAGTTCAGGTGTTAGATCATTTATGTTGGTTGGGATGTCACTCAACTTGGCAGGGTTGCAAAGGTTGAACTCTGTCCCGACATCTTCCCACAACATGTCCACATGCACACCCACACAGAAGTGATTTGTGGCTTCGTATCAGTCACTGATGACATGACTGAATGAGGACAGGTGGATCTGACCACCAGGTACTGCTGGAGCATGTGCAATGCATACTAATATACAGCCACATTACCACAAATGGACCAGACCAGGGCTGTTTTAACACGGGTTTCCAAGCACGAGATCATGACCATTTGTAACCTGCTGTGACTCTCTGACACACTACGTGCATGCGTGTGATATTGAACTTTGTAGTCCTACCTTTTGCACATCCTGGTGTTCTCCATGATGAACACCAGGTGATCTTCTACTGTGCAGGTGTAATGTTACATCATCAATTCCTCCCTGTTTTAGTTTGATGTTGTGAAATCTGGAGCAGATATACTCGCCCAAAGCAGCTGGTGGTGATGGTACTCCCCGATACACCTTTACTACACGGAGAAATAACAAAGAAACACAAACACACACAGTTAATGACTAGGGGGCAACAGAGCTCAGAGATCTTCATACTTTATCCATCTCTTTTTAAAGATAATTTCTCAAAGATTTTCATTTAAATAGAGTGTTAATTCTGAGCTGGCTTCACTTTTGCAGAGCTGGCTACCCTGCAAAATACGTTTTCAAGAAATGTAATTGCTGCCTGGAATATGTTTAGTTTGCCGGTAAGTTTTTGTATTGCATACATGTTGTAGGGATGGGTTGTAGTGAATGGTGGGTGCACAAAGGCATGCATTTGTTGAGTTTAAATTTGAAATTGTGGACCCATAACTTTACTTTGCATTCTTTCTGTTCCTGTATGTCCAACTTCTCTTTTCTTGTTGGTAATGATTTGTTTTACATTGGTATTGTAAGCTGTGGTCTGCTCAAAAAGCAGTGACTACAATGCCCAGATTCTTGTAAATACAGTATTAAACACGTCTGAAATTGTCGTAGTGGCCTAACAAAATATGCCAGAAATTCAGGAGGGTGTAGATTTAATCTGTGAACTGCTCACTTTACCAGATAATCTGTTGATCAATCTGTATAGATCAATGTCCGGGCTCTAGGGGTCTTAGTCTAATGAGTTTAGCTACTTTCTGAAGTTTTGATTGTGAAATTGTGATTTAAGTAATTCAAATACAAGAATTGATATAGACAACACATGCTCTTGGCTCCGTATACATTAGTTTCAAAATCAATTTATTTATATTATATGCTTTGTCTTGTGATACAACTATTGTTTCCACTTTGTCCCCAAAATGAAAAATACAGTACATAAAAAAATGAACATTTAATTTGTACACCAATAAAGCAGAAACGTCAAAGCTAGCAAAGCATTTGAAGAATGTTTATGATGACATGGAAGTATTTGGGAACAGTTTTACAATAAGCAACAAATCAATGGTATCCACCATATCAAGAAAAAGATTGAGAAAATACAACTCCTAGAGATTAATTCATTAGTAATTTATTTATATAGCACTTTTGAAAACACAAAATTACAAAGTGCTTCACATAGACGATAAAATACATATATTCCAAAAACAAGTACACATACATACCTACACATACACGATAATTAAAGGGGCTATATGTAAATTTTTGCTAATGCTACACAGCCAATTTTAGCATTAACAGCTGTTTACTCACCAATCTAGAAGAAACGTTGCAAGTTTAGCAACAAACTTAATGCCTTTACTCACCAAGATCTCTTTTCAGCAGTAGAAAGAAACGCCAATGTTAAGTTTTGTCTTGCCTCAATTTTTATCACTTCTACTAAAGTTAGCATGCTAATCAGCTAGCCCCAGTCCAACCCGCCACTCGTCACTTTCCGATAGCTTGTCACTGTAGCTTCCAGGCTGCCCTGAAGAAGTAGCACTGCTCAGAGTGCATGATATAATCTCTTGTATTGTAAATGCAACAATGGGTGAAGCTTTTGGTAAGCGACCATCAACACCACCTGCTCCCAACAAGAAACGACATTTGGCAGCAGAGAACACTTACAAATAGCCCCTTTAAATGCTTCCTTCCAAGTCCCCCAAGGATGGTATGCCTGCTTATCAACTGAAAGTTTCGCCTTTTACTTGAAGATTTTACTGTGTATTTGTGTGTGTGTGTGTGTGTGTGTGTGTGTGTGTGTGTGTGTGTGTGTGTGTGTGTGTGTGTGTGTGTGTGTATTTGTATGGCTATACATTGTGAAGAACAGTTTGAGTGTTAAACCATTGGAGTGAGGACATTTTGGGAAAATTAGGACATTTTGGGACAGCAAGGGTGTGTGTGTGTGTGTGTGTGTGTGTGTGTGTGTGTGTGTGTGTGTGTGTGTGTGTGTGTGTATGTGTGTGTGTTTGTGTGTATGCATATGTGTGAGACCGAGACAAAGATGGGCTTGTGTAGCTGTGCATGATTACATGTTTAGGTGTGTGTGGCCTGTTTGTTTGCAAGTGTGTCGTGTTTGTGCAGCTGTGTTGGTGTGTGTGTGTCACACATCTGTTGCTGTGTGCAGTAATTTGCGTTCACAGCTTGGCGCCATAGTAATTATTCAGACGCTACCTTTTGCTCCAACATTAAAAGCCTTCATCTGGCGGACATGAAACAGCAGAGCACCCGATAAGGCTTCAAATACTGCCTGCCGTCCAAAGAGAAACGGGAAAGGTGATGAGATGCATGGTGGGATAGATGGGATTGTTTTTCTCTGGAGGTTTGCTTTCACATTGGTGTTACATCTTCTCTGCCCAAACCACACCAGAAAATGTGTGATCACTGGATTCTAGAAAGGAGGGAAAATTTCATTAATATTCTGACCCAGCTTTTGGAATAAATCATATGTATGATCCACTGTGCTATTTTGTTTAGATACCTTAGAAGAGATGCTGATGGAGATAGAATGAGATGGACAGAATGACAAAGATGTGCTATTCAAAAGTCTGAAGGGACAGGTTACTTCAAGGAAAGTGATCATATTTAATCCCCACTTTTACATGTGCTTGCAGTCATGTGTTTGTGTTATGTGTTGTACACTAGGAGCAGGTCACATGTGGACAACAGCATGTATTTCACTTTTTAAAATGAGCATCGATTCAGACAACCACACTAACAGATTTGTTTGTTTTTCTAGAAAATGAGTCATGCACAGGTTGTGGTGTCTGTTCAGATGCATTTTTGCATTTGGGACATTTTTGCATTTTTTTCATTTTTTTACAGTTCTCTATCCCTCTACCTCTCCCACTGGCCTGATCTGTGAGCTGACATCATACCAGGCATTGAACTAGCTACTTGGCTGTCTGCAGGTGTACTGTGAGAATAGGTAAAATTGATCTAAAGAGAAGATCGAGTCGGGAAATAGCAACAACTCTACTGTGATGACAGGCCTTTTAAGATGCTTTCTGCAGTTACTGTACGTAATGACTGCTGGTCAGAAAATAGCTCCAACACGCAATTGCTTCTAAATCAATGTCTTTTTTTTTTCTTCACATGTCTGCTGTCATACTAAAATGATTATTTGCAAGTTTATGAACCTGACTGAGTCAGATCAGATTTGTTAGTCTTGTTTTACCCTGAACTTAGTCAAACTCTAAAGTAATCTCTGATTATTGGAGTTTTCTGCAAGTACCACTAGGGGAGCTTATATCAATTTATCTGACCAACACACCTCACTCATCTTTTCTCGTTAACTTGATATAAATATGAAAGTTTTTTTTTCATTTCCACATAATTCAACTTAGGACATCTAGTTTTAACTTTCTAACTCGAGGTCTTTTGACTTGAGTTGAACAGCTGAGAGCTCACTCAACTCATTACATGAAGGTTTTAAAGAAATAAAACTGGCATATTAACTTCCCAGCATGCATTGTTTGAGAGTTAAAACTCTCCAGCGACTCTACTTGTTTTGTAGTTTAAAAAAAAAAAGACATGATGTAATACATGTGAAGGTAAGTTGTGGTTGTTTCTTTTCATAATAATGAAAGCAATGCTAGCCATGATGAAGGTTAGTATTAAATTCTGTCCCTACTCAAGTGCAAAGGCACTCAGAGCAGTCTTGCATGTTGTTTTTTGTACTGACTCTGGCGCAAAGTGGCAAACAACTAAACCGCCATAGCAAATACATTTCCATGTAGGAAACATAATTGTGACCAGATTAGGTTTTCTATAAACAATATGAGGTTATGTTGTTAATTTAAGTTTTCCAATTCAAAATTAAATTGATAGTGGACAGATCAGCAAAATGTTCAGACAATGTATTTGTTTTCCAAAGTATCCAGTCTTGCAGTATAATATCCACTTGTATTGACTACAGCATTACTAAACTTTTTTATTGTTATGTTTAGGCACTGGCAGCACTTGGTTAAGGTTAGGGGAAGATCGTGGTCTGGTCTAATGTGGAAAAAGTTCACAGTGACTTCAGACACAACATATTAACTTACACGTGACCAAAACCACGATCTTTTCCTAAACTTAACCAAAGTGCTTTTGTTGCCTGAGCCTGACCACAGACAGGACCCTGGGTACAAACCCCAGTCTTTGGTGTGACAGATGTGCGCTCTGTACACCTGCCATCCACCCCAACCACCTCTAATAAATGAAGCGCTTCATTTATTCAAAAATGTTACCTCTGAACATAATCCAGTCAGCGATTACGTTTCCTATAAAACATATTTGCTGTTGCAGTTTAGTTGTATACTGTAGCAAAGTAATTTCCAGCAGACAGGGTTGAGCTAAAAGTGTGTGATTTCTAATGAAGAACTTATTCTTTAAGATAAGAAAATGTAAAAGGAAATCAATCTGTAATGACTGTGACTTAACAGTCAGTTAAACTTAATATCTTAAGTTTATTTGTTTTTTCAAGTTCTGTTAACTTAACTGAGTTTTACAGATTTTCAAAACATGTTAAACAACGTTGAACTAACTATATAAATTAAATAATAACTTCAACCTGAGTTCAGTTAATTGCCATTTTTAAGGCAGCAGGGGAACTTATGTTTCTAAGTTGATCAAACTTAAAATGATGCACAGTGCACAAGGAAATTGTGCAGTTTGGTCTTTATATACTAGCGTTGGAAATACCTTTGTCAGTTAATTTCCCCAAAATGATACTCAGATTCACCACATGACTACATTACACTTTCAAATCATATCTCAAAATCCCTAAATGTCTTTTAGCTTTTACATCTGCATGATCTGTGTGATGATGTGCATGTGTGTGTACTTAATTGGCTTAACTAGACTCTATTCCCCTTTTTAGAAGATTTGTCTTGATCGTCCACCTCCGGAAAAAATCCCACCTGCAGTAGCTCATGAGCACTTGGCCACAGAAGGGTTAATTTATGGTTTCTTTTTATTGACTCTTGGATCCTGTTGTTGGATGTTGTTAAAGGATCATTTTCACTGATCACATCTGATTTGAAGAGTCTGCTGCACACATTATTGTTAAGATGCTGTTGAATCTAATTATGTTACAAAATACGTTTATTATATCCTAAAAGACATCGGACAACATTGCTCATACATGATTCTGAGGTTTGGCCTCAAAACACTGAACTGAATCCAGATCAATTTGTCATTTTCTACACAAGCCTTTCAGTTGCAGAGTAACAGCGTTTGAGAAGCTAGATTTTTTCTAAAAAAGATTTTCTAAATGAAATATTAGATCTGAATAAAAGCCTCTCAGTGACACACTGAGCAATACAGGCACCTTACACAAAATAAAAATGAACTCTGGTGTCAAAATGATTGTTAAAAAATAATAAAACCAAGGGTGCTCTCTGATTTTTTTTTTTTTTTTCCACAAAGAGGATACACTGTGGGGAATCCATATATTGGGTTCTTCCCCATAAGAGAAAAAAAAACCATAGATGAGCTGGGAATTAAACTAAAAATCCACACACGTTGTTTCTCAAGGGATAGTGTTCTGTTTCCCCTTTTTTTCTTGTTATCATCACCAAAACAAGTTCGTTTGTTCACACATTCATATTCATCATTTTCTTCTGCATGAATATTAATTCTGGCGTAAAGAAGATTGGGGAAAAAAGCAAGATAATAAATGAGGAAAAAGAAAATATAACAGAATATGTGCAATGTCAAATTCATGTCAGTTTCAAAGCCCCTGTGTCTCAATTCCTGTGGCTGTCTTGTACCAACATGCTAATCAGCCTCTCGCTGTACCCTGTTCTGCGTAATAGTCGACAAATTATCTCAGCTCCAAAATAATGTATGCAAGGCCCTTCACTGGTACGTACAGACGAGCAAGTCAAGTCAACTGCCTCTGTTTCAACAAGCAGCCCAATGGCACCATTTAAATATAGACTTGAGTGCAGTGCACATTATTATAGACACTCGGCTCACACTATTTCTCTTCCTCTCATTGCTTTTTTTTTTCGCTCCCTGTTTTTCTCTGTTTATAGTCAGTTTCTGCAAATTTCTCTTTCTTTGTTATACTCTTCCATTAGTCTTCACATCTCGCCCATTTTGGCTCTCCTTCTTACCGTCTCATAGTTGGCTAATGTCACCAGCTCATTTTTTTTAATTGAGTTTCGTTGTAAGTAAAGGCTAATATTATTATCATTTCCTGACCGGGAGTTAAATTAGGAGTAGCTTAATTACACCACGATTGTCTTCAGTGATGGAATTTCAGTTTAACCCTCTGGGATCTTACACGAGAAGAGCTCTGTTGGGAAATTCATTCCCTCTTTTAAACTTAAAACCAGCATGAAATGTAAAATACAATTTAAGTCGAACATCTCTTAGTAAAAAAAACACTAAGAACTATGAAGCACACCTGGTTTACAAAATCATGTCCCTGTGAAAAATGCTTTATTCGTATCCTGCCAAGGGTCCATTGGAAATTCTGATTGAAGAATCCAAGAGTCAAGGCAACTTATCAGATGACTCTTTCGGACTTTTTACTCCCAATGACATGTCTGAGTGCAAACTGAATGTTAAGCATTTCCTGTGGGACAGCGAAAGGAATTCTTCATGAGATCATAACATTAGAAAGGGCTTCTACAAGAGTCAAGGAAGGTAAATAATGCATACATATTTCTGTGTCACATGATAGTTGAGCTAGTATTTTTTAGGTTGCAACACTTATTGTACTATAGAACATTAAGAAAAAATAGAAATAAAAACAAATTGAAATGACAAATCCATGATAATGTGGCAACAACTGTTTCTGTCTCACTGACTTTTACATCACAGTGACAAGATCATTTCAAAGGTCAGACTCCAGCTTGTAGCTTAAAGAAAATGCTGACTTAACTGTATTAAGACCCAGGTAAAACACATGAACTCTTAAAGAGGATGGCATTTCCTTTTAATTACTGCTCCTCCCTGCCTTCTCTTTGCCACCTGCCCCAAACTCAGACTGTAGTTATTACATCGTAAGATAATATATATTACTTAATGATAAATCAGTAAATTATCATGTCCTTACAATGGGGATGACATAACTTTGTTCCCTCTCTCATGTATTTAGCTACAAGAATCTTTGTTACAGGTACGTATTGTACCTGTCTATCCACAGTGTAGTGGTCAGCAGGAATACACATAAAATTTATGACGTTATCATTGTCCATTCACATTCCTGTGATACTGTCACTTTGTATTAATTACACTCTGTGTATGCATGTTTATATGCATGAGGTAGAAGACAAAACGAGGATAGAAGACAGCCATAAGAATTAACTTATGAAAGTACAGGAAGCTGGACTGTGCATGTGTTCATGTCCTTGTTTTTCATCTATACTTTTGGTGTGGTATCGATCAGCAAAATATCACCATATCATGATTATTTTCATAACCAGAAGAGTTGTGATTAGACCTTTACAAACTCAAGTTTAGGTTTTAAATCACCAAAGACAATTTTCTTTGGCAAATTTCACCCGAGACCTAAAATCTTTCAAATAGCTAGTGTGTGCGTGTGTTCATTTGTGTGTGTGTGTGTGTGTTTGTGTGTTCATTTGTTTAAGTGTGTGCCATCTGGAAACTGATCTGAGCTTGCCAGGGTTTACTAAGCTAAAATACACTGTCCCTCAGCTGCTTTTCACACACATTGCAGATACATTACTTGATTTGTGAGGACTTGCCTTTGTTGTACTATTCACTAGTAACATTTTTGCACATCTGAAAATAACAGCAATGACTTTCTTTCTACTTGAGCTTTTCAGGTTTTCAAATTTGAAAAGATAAAAAAGGGAATAGCGATTGTCACGAATCACGATTCAGAGTTATTTTGGAGCTGCCCTGGGTGTTCCCCAACATGCAATATTTTCCTATGACTTATCAACCTCATAATTTTTCTCAGCTGTTAAGTTCATTATACTTTCCTTGTTGTGCAGAAAAAAATACTGCATACACATGCAAGAACAGATTTTTTTTTTTGGGGCCACTTGGGGGCAGCAAAAATAAGCTCTGAACACAACATTGACATATTATCACCTTTTGAGTTGATATGGCCAATTTGTTAGCAGTTGCTTATTTATACATCCAGGAGTTACAGCACAACATTATCATTCTTTTGGAGTTGCGTTTGTGGCCACCTGATAAATGTTAGTCCAATATTCACTCTCCTTTTGCTCTGTTTTTGTCTCCACCGATTCCTGAGGGAAATCTCTGGCTCTTTAGCTGTTAATACTCCACTGTGTTCACCAGCTAGTCGCTAACTGTGTCTGCGGTTTGGTGCTGAGCACATAATGTACAGTGGGTTTTTAGAGCTTTATCACAAAGAAGCTGAAAAGGAAACTATGAGAGCAGTGAGAGTGAATCAAACCCGTAAACTTGTGGGCTGGACAGCTTAACAATGAGCCAAAACGCTTTATAAAGCTCCTTTAAGATGAGGGTGGCTGCAGGATCAGGTGAAATTTCTCTGTAGGTTCACGACCACGAGAGACTCTTTTCATATTGTCACATTTTCATTTTCACTTGATCTTGGACTTTTTGATAGCCAATTAAGTGAATAATGGACCAGAAGATATACTTAATACATGTCGTATGAATTGCTGCCTTTTGGGTAGAAAAATGAAAATTGACGACACACATTTAATTGCGTAAATTATTACTTCATACTCATGTTAGCGCGGTAATAGGACCTTTACATGTAGTGCTCCCTGATATAAAGCTTCTGCCTCATCCCCATATCACAATACTTGTCACCTGTTATCAATAGATTCATAACAGAGTGGTGGTACGTAATAAATATGCCATGATGGGGTACGACAAATCAGCTCTTGCCTCAGATTTATGTCCTTAATAACTCCATTTGGCATAACGCTGACACCTTCTCTGCAGGACAAAATGGAACTAAATATTTCAATCCCCTTGGTTCATCTTTGACTTTCTTATAGTGCAGCTCAGAGCCCCTCTCCTCATGACCTTAACTAGACTTAAGTAACAGTACCTGTATCTTTCCCTCTGAGTGTCTCTTTCTCTTGCCCTCTTTTTTAGAGTGGGAATCATCTGGCAGATCTCTTTTAGGTATTAGTTTATGGGCCATGACATGAGCTATGAATGAGAAACAACGAGTAAGACCTGAGATCATTAATCATGGAGCAACATATGGTAATAGACGGTTATCAATTTCCTCACACTCTGTGATTAAGGGAGGGAGAGAAGGAAGTGAGGAGGAAGGGGAAAGAATAAGGAGGAGAGGCAAGAAAGGGAAAGACAAGAGACTGAGTAAAAAAGAAAGGAACATAAAGTTAGAGGTAATGAGAGATAGAAAGAAAAATGAGAGAGAGGAGAGAGGAGAAGAGGGGACTCAAAGGCAAAAAAGAAAATTACAAATAGACCAGCTAAAAACTAAAACTTAAATCAAGTTTGGGAAATGATTATTTTTACTCGCCCATTTTATGGCATTTTTACATACAACCCTTCACCATGTTACGTCTCTTATCCATCTATTATCTGAGAGCATTCTGTTTAAATTGAAAATGGAAGTCCAAAATCTAACCTTGGTGGCTAGCTAGCATGGGTACTCTAAGTAAAGTGACATCAAATACAAAAACAGTGCTATAGGTATAAGTTTTTGCTATTGCTACATAGCCAACATTAGCATTAGCAGCTGTTTACTCACCAGTCTAGAAGAAACGTTGTGAGTTCAGCCTCAAACTTAATTCCTTTCCTCACCAGGAGTTGTCTCCAGTGGTGAAAAGCAACGCCAATGTTAAATCTTATTTTGCTTCTATTTCTATTGCTTATTTTTTTCTACTGAAGTTACCATGCTAACCAGCTAGCCCCGGCTCATCCCGTCTCATAATACCACTTTGCAATAGTGAGTTACTGTAGCATCCAGTCTGCCCTCAGTCCAGCATGAGAAGATGAAGAAGTAGCGCTGGCCAGTGGATGTACTCTAACCCCTTGTCTTGTAAACACAACGATGGCTTAAGCTCTTGGCAAGCGATCATTATCACTACCACCACCACCACCAGCACCTACTCCCAACAAGTAGATGTTCAGGGGCAGAGGAAGTTAACATATAGCTTCTTTAATACTGATATACTGTATTCTGTGCAAGGACCAGTCATATACAAGCTTTTGTTCTCTTTTTCTGTTTGTTGTTGTAATACATATTTTGGCCACAAGAGGCTGAAGTGCACCACTATGCCAGTCTAAGTGGCACTAAAAGCATTCATGTTTTCTTCTATGTGATTTTTAATTTCTCCATGCACTTTAAACACAACGTACATATAATGTGTGTTAGCAAGTCATGTAACATTACTGTCATGTCTTTTTTTTGGCAAGAAATGGTTTCACCAGGATGATCTCCATTTTTTTTTCACCTGTGAAAACAGGTGAAAAGAAAATTTTGTCATGATTTTTCTGTTTTGTCATGATTTTGTGGCTGACTTTCTAAAGCCTTTCTGGCAGAAACTCTTCGTCAGTTAAAATAAATTTCTAGCCAAAAGAAAAAGACGTCACAGTAATGTTACAAAATTTGCTTACACACAATATATGTACCGTGTGTTTAAAGTACATTTAGAACTTAAAAATCACCTGGAAGAAAACAGGAATACTTTTAGTGCTATTTAGACTATGGTAGTGGTGCACTTCAGCCTCTTGTGGCCAAAATGAGTATTACAACAACAAACAGAAAAATCATGACAATGTTTTTTTCACCTGCCAAAATATTTTTATGTTTTTTTTCACCTGTTTTCACAGATTAAAAAAATAAGTAACTTTAGAAATATTATCCTGGAAAAAAAAACTTTTTACACATGTTCTTAAACACAGGAGAGAAAACAATTTAAATCAGACATAGAAAATAGATCACCAGAATTCTTTTTTCTCACTTGCCTCTCAGAGCTTCCGTACTATACACTCACCTGGAGGCATCCTTGCCCTTCGCTGTTTACCTCATTTGCCCCTCACCCAATTTATTACACAATATTTACAAGTTTTGTACAATTTTTAAAGTAAGCATAGACTTAGACCAATTGTTGAAAGGGGCCCAGCCTTGTCCATTAGATAGCCTGAACAAAATACTTTTAATGACATGAGTTTAGAGACCAAAAAGTTTTCTTTGGAATTTGTACCTTTTTGACTGTACTCATCTTAGCAAAATTAAGACAGACAAAGTTTGTTCCATCCACCTTCTTTTGTGCACCAAACATTTAAAAAAACAGAGTGGAAATGTTAAATTTTTAAAATATTATATAAAGGTTTTTCTGCGTGGATGATGTGGAAAAGTTGGTGTTTCAACAAAAACAAAATGTGACAAAGTGCAATGAAAACAGACCTAGCAAATTAATCATCACGTACATGAAGCATGTGACTTCGTGATGTCCGCTGAAGAGACTAAAAACAGTGGCTGGAAAAAAAAAACAGATCTTTGAGGAGCGATAATGAGTGTAACATTCCTAAAGTTAATACATGAAGCAAACGTAAATGCCATATTTCCCTCAAGTTTTTTACATGAGATTTCACTGGTGCTCTTTTACATTATCTCATTGTGCCCTTTTCTTCTGTAATGGTTAAATGGTACTTGACTAGATAGTTAGTGCAACCAGCTGTTTATCTTGATGCACATAACACCTCATTTTTTTGCATAACTGTAGTGGTTGGGAATGCACATTAATTAGTATTTTCTGTTTCTGATTATCTGAATATTTGGTTCAAATTTGCGCTACATTTGAATGGAAACCTGACCATAGAGAGACGGAAGTATCAAGGGGCAAAAGGTATATGTAAGTTTTTGCTCCAGCTACATAGCCAACATTAGCATTAACAGCTGTTTACTCACTAATTTAGAAGAAACGTTGCGAGTTCAGCACCAAACTTCATTCCTTTACTCACCAAGAGTTGTCTCCATCAGTGGAAAGCAACACCAATCCTAACTCTTATTTTGCTTCTATTTTGCTTTGCTTTGCTTTCTATCACTTCTTTCCTTCTACTAAAGTTAGCATGCAAGTCAGCGAGCCCCAGCCCGTCTGGGCCGTCTCATCACTTTCCGATAGTGAGTTACTGTAGCGTCCAGTCTGCCTTCAGTCCAGCATGAGAGGATGTGGAAGTAGCGCTGGCGAGAGGGGGTATTCTAACCTCTTGTCTTGTAAACACAACGATGGCTGAAGCTCTTGGCAAGCGACCATCACCACCACCCGCTACAGGCAAGAAACAAGGTTCAGCAGCAGAAAACACTTACATATAGCCCCTTTAGTCACACAGCATAAAATATACAAGACTATTAGGTCTCTAGAGGATGGAACAGGTCTACTTATCTTACTGTCTACTTCAGTGTTGTATCTGCTAATCAGAAATTGGATTTAAATGGGGTTTATTTACGGTTTACAATGTTACTTGCCCTTGACATCATGTCAGTATAGGGTTTGATATGGACTGAGCAATTTTTTCACTCAGAGTTCTCCAGACAAAAAGATTGGGATGTAAGCTTTGCAGCTGCGCATCTTTCCTTTTACTTTGTCAGATATTGAGGTAGACTAACTAAGTTATGAACATCATAGTTCCTGTTAATTTGCATCAACATTTTTTCTGCATATGAAAAAATGGTACAACACTGATATGTAAATAAGAAAAGAGGGTAACCTGACTTTACACCCAGTTGCATCCCTGCTTGTGGAGCTGGGTGCCTCCTGCCTGCCTCCTCCTAAGCATTTTGGTGGAGATTTATAGACGATCCACCCTGCTCTCATCACCATGCGGCTGAATTATCTCATCGGTCGCATTAATCCGCCGATTACATTTGATTTAATTTTCATAATAATTAAAGTGAACCATCACTAAAATTAAAAGCATTCGGGAGGTGTATGTGAGTGAGCATGAGGGGTGGGTTGCGGGATGGTTGGACGGAGGCTGCATGCGCTCAGAGATGAAAATTTGCACAACCAGAGACTCTTCTCTCTCTCTCTCTTTTCCTCTATCTATTTGTTTCACTCTGTTCCCCCCATCCACCCCCCCTCTCTCCACCTGCTCCAGGAATCCCGATGAAGTGATTAGATTGATAGGTGCAAAAGGGAAAGAAGGAAGGGGAGGAGTGGACAAAAATGATTAAATTAGCATATCACAAACGCCTCACACACTGCCACCCCAGGAAAACAAAATCCCAGGCCACCTAAGGCCTGCCGCAGTGCTGAAGAGCCTGGGACCTGTGAGTGTGTTTGAAACCCCACATGACAGGATTAAAAAATCCAAAGCCTGAGCTGGAGACAAAGTAGGAGTAAAGCCTACTGGTGCTGGGAGACGGCGTGTGTGATATCTGCATTAGGTGGCAGCAAAGATACAGTACTCTGCTTCCTAGCCTATGGTGTCTTTCTCCGTGCAGTTTATGCCTGGGTGTGTTGGTGTGTGTGTGTTTGTGTATGTGAGAGAGAGAGAGAGAGAGAGGCAGCGAGAATTACACAGAGAGATGCTTATTGTTTTTACCCTGTAGGTTCCTCAGTTAGGATAGGGAAACGGTAAAAATACAGTGTAATACAAAAATAGAAGGAAACTTAAATTGGCGCATGCTTCATTAGGAGAAAAATGGGCATCTTAAAACTGATTTTTTTTAAAAAGGATCAAAAGAAAATTTCATAGTTAATGCTCACTCTTGTTACCTGTTTCATTGAAAAATACCCGGATTTTTTTCTTAAAATTACCTTAACATAGATGTTATTTCACCACCCAAAGTTGTGTTTTCTGCTATGAGAGGGCAGTGCTCAGGTCCTCTTTGCTGAATAATGAGCCCAACTCATTTATTGTATAACACCCACACTATTAGTGTAGTAGTCTACTAGTATTTCTATGGAACTTCATACAAATACTTCCTTAGCCTTTTGTAAGCTAAATTATTAATTCACTAAGCTACAAAATAGAATAATATATTTAGACATGTATCCTGAAAATTTAGTAAATTTAAAAAAATAATAATGCAGTGAGAAGGATCAACAATAAGATGTTGGTTTTGTCTCAGAACAAAGGAAATACATAATATAGTTGCCAACATCACAGTATCAGTTATCCTGTAAAAGAAGTAGGTACATGTACTTGAGGTTAATGTCCATATAAACACATATATATTATACTGACACACTTTAAACAAAAAGAGACTGAATACAGTGACGTGGGGGGGTTATTTGTTTTATTTCATTTGTTGCAGCCGTAGCAATTCAATTCATTGTACTTTTTTCCCTACCTATAATTTTTTTTTCTGGCATGATGCAGCTATGTTTAAATGATTTTACACTCCACCAAATGTTAAATTTCAAAATATGCTGATGTGGTCGACCACAGTAGGCCTGTCAAACGGCAGTGCACTAATATGAAATAATGTTAAATCCTTGTAAAGTATTAAGCAGAAAAAAAAACTTTAGCCAGACATTATTGGGAACCATGTGGGTCTGTGGGCACGTGGAAGTGGGGTCACCAAAAAAAGCAAGTACAAAAGAAATTCTATGACCTCAATAAGTTCATCTTGTTGTTTAAGTGGGCTATCAATGCAGCTGATTTCATTCAGCGGTGCGGAACTTTACAGCTATATATCATCTGACTAGCGGTGAAAATCTATATCAGCTCTAATATTGTTTCCCAGTGGCAAGATGGCTGAACAACACTGTTCCCAGAACTAAACCTTGGGGCACCCCACAAGTTATGTTGCACTTAGCTGATGATGGCTAAACTATTCCTCCTTTTCAGAGTCATGGAGGCCTGTCAGTCAGTCCCAGCATGCTACCAGTTTTTACCATGTGCTGAAGATAGTTTTACCTTCACAAAAGATGGTTATAGTCTTTGGATTTGGCACAATTTGGTGATCATTTATTTGCTTTAATCATTTCACCATGTAGACCCTTGCCTCTCAACCCTCTCTGTAAACAAAGCAGTTGGCCTTTTCATTCTTTCAAATAGATTCATCATTAGATTGAGTAACATGTTTGGCTGTACGGTCGTTGTTTGGTACATCATGCTACTTAATGCTAATCAGTTGGCTAGCTTTTTCTCAGAAGTGGAGCACATTAGCTCTAAAATCTTTCCTTTTTAATTGTCTTTCTGTCCTTAGTAATACTTTCCCAGACTGATTAAACCCACCACATTTCTTATGTTAGTTTCTACTAGTAGTCACTGGTGATGTGGAGCCATCCTTGGAAGAACAAAAACAACTAATGCATTATTTGAAAATGTACGGATGGGGCATTGTGTTTAAAGACACCACTAGGTAAGGCCATTAAGAGCACTGTGTATTAGATGTATTCTATTAAGAGCTGTAAAAACTTCACATTCACAGTAGTGCAATGCAGAAATGACATTTCTCCGACAAGTCGGAATTTTTGCCAATTTTGCATCCAATCCAATAATTGCAGCCAAAATACCTCCAACAGGGCAAGAGAAAACCCTGTGCACAATGAGCTAATGAAATCAAACGTGCAGTGCGGTTTTGCATGTTAATGCTGGCAGTGGGTGTCGATAGCATTTAAAGATGTCAGCAGGTGGATAGCGAGATGGATGGCCCTCTGCCTGCCTTTCATTTCCCATCCCCAAGGAAGTTAAACAGCATCTGCCTTAAATAGAAAACTTCAATATCTATTTAGAGAGAGGGAGGGAAGACAGTGAAGGAAAGATAGAAAGGGGGAACGGATGAGAGTGGGAGTTAGAGAACGAGAGATGGAGAGAGGAGGAGAAAAGAAAGAGTTGAAATAAGGCAATAAGTCCCTGACCTCAAGTGCACATTGCAACACATTGACGCCATTGTCATTTGTTAATCAATAGAAGTTCTATGGAGGCTATACATTTAATGGCATGAGATTGGCAAACCTGTGACAAAATTAAGGGAGCACTAAGACCACAGCCCGTTTTTCTGTTCAGTCAATTTACAATCTCAATGACTGCAATAGTGCTGAGGGAAAGATGACTTTGAGGCTCACATCACTACCACATTGAAACCTTGTAACTTCAGGTTTGGCTTTGGTTTTATCCTCTGAATTTAAACTTCCTTCATGCACTGAAAAGATTTCAAACCTTACACGATGTGATCTATAAAGGTCCTTTGTGCTTGAAGAAATTTGACAGTGACATAAGTTACTCAGGGCACACAATTTGTGTATTTGACAGAGGAGCACTCTCAAGATGAAAGGAAGCTAGTCCTTGCTACAACGAATGACAACTGGAACTGAAGAACATTTGTTTTGAATCTGAAAACATGAGAACAGTCTACCACAACATTTCAATTCATGTTGATTTTCTTGCAGTAATTCTCTATATTGACTGTCATAAAAACAAATAAAGTGATTGTTTCATTTATGTGTACTTTTTAAGTTTTAGACTTGAATTAACTTGACTACTTAATGTTTAATGCATATCATTTTAAAAATGATATACAACTAGCAATTACAGTTACACTTAAAACAGACACACCACGATACTTTGGCTGATATTCTAAAGAATGTGGTCAGCATGACGGAAATGTCTGTTGGAAATGGTCTGTATGTGTGTGTCTCTGTGTGTGTGTGTGTGTGTGTGTGTGTGTGTGTGTGTGTGTGTGTGTGTGTGTGTGTGTGTGTGTGTGTCTTTGTGTAACCTACCCTCATTATGCTCCATCTTCATTAATAACAGCTATGCTTTTTAATTTCTTTTGCAGGGCCTAAATTAAATGTGTCATCGTTTAAAATAAATTGTGTAGATCTCATGTCTTCTCTCCCACTCTCCCTCTACTTCCTCTGTCTGTTTCTTTCATGCACACACACAAACAGAGAGGCGCTTCGGGATAATTTACAGGATAAATAAAGCATCGCTCCAATTAGTCTTAAGTCAAATAAATTAGTCATAAATTAAATCACCTCGACTTTATGGGGTTGAGATTCATGATGTAGAAATATATTTTCTTAGGTAACTACATTATATTAGTAGCAGGATGTAAGGATAATGCATACGGTGACAACAGGGCACTAAAAAGTTTCCGTCACAAAACTTAGTCACAAATTTAGCAGTATCCTGGAAGAGTATTGGCAAAAAATCTTCAAAAACAACAAAAAACAAGTTTCCAATAAAATCGTTGCTGACCACTGCTAAAATGTTTTTTATAATCTTCTTGTTTTTATCCTCATGTCTATCTTTTGTGTAATAGAAAATGAATTGTGTATGTGGAAGGAAGGCGTAATTCAGTTGCGTGTGTGTTTGTTTTCTGTGTGTTGAGCCTATACTGAAGTGTTACTCTGGGGAACAGATAGAAGTCCGGGAGCAAATAAACTTCTGTGTTCACACCGATCTCCCTGTTCCTCTCCTCCGTATGTTTGTCTTACAGTACCACTGTCTCCTGTACCTGAGCTGGCATCATTCTGCCAGCTTTTTTTTCTTGCTCTCTTATTCTTTCTCTCTTTGTGGTTGCATTCATCTTCCTCTGAGAGCATGGCAGGGTGCGATCACTTTGTCTTCTTGTTCATTGCCATTTCTGTCCTCTTTTTTTTGCACTGCGGTCTTTTCTCTCCCACTCTCTCTTCATATTGTCGGCCATTGTTCTACTCCCTCTCCCTCCTTTCTTCCTCACCCTCTTGCTCTCTCACTCCTGTTCTGTTCCCTCTGTGCTCCCTCTGTCTCATGGGCCCTGACCTCCTGTTGTGACCCCATAGAGCCATGGTGACTTTGGTACACAGTACAGCCTAGTTTGTAGAAGTCAGTGCAGAGGCTACAGATATGAGCTGCAAACTTTTTCTCTCTAGTCAGCATAAAAGTATGTGTGTGAATAGATCCTGTTGCATGCAAGTCCTCCATCTCTCTCAGTGTGTGTGTATGTTGTGGATCCTGTTGCATGGTAGTCCTCTATCAGTGTCTGCCTCCTGATCTGATTGATTGTTCTGGGTAAATTAGGACTGGGCGCTGGTGATGGGGACAGGAGTGAGTTACACCCTTCACCCCCGTCCTTGCCCTCCACCCTCTTTCCCTTCTCCTCTTCTGTGTCCCTGCTTTTATCATCTTCCTCCATGTCCTCGTCCTTTCCTTCAGCTATTCTTCCCGCTCCTTTTTCTGTTTCTCATCTCCTCATCCCTTTCCATTGTCATTTCTTTGCTTCATCGTCGTCCACGTCACAATTTTTGCCCTCTTGCATTGCAGTTCTTGCAGTTATGTCGTGGCGCAACCCTCTCGGGCCATCTTTTACACCCATATTTTTTCTCCTTGTTCATTTAAGTAAAGGATTTTGGAGTACAATCAAACTCCAAAATATATATTCTTTGTATTACAGATGCAAAAGTTGAATTTCCTCCATAGAACATGTATGTAGGATGCAGTGGCGTGCTGTGACTTTTACAGATAGGCAAGCAGAGCCGAACAACCAACTCCCCCAAACCACCATCTCAATGTGCGATTCTACTGTTTCCTACACCACCAAGAAAAATATGAACCACATTAAAACACACTTTTCATTTCAGTACTAGCAGCAAGTCAGGGTCTGTCCTGTCTCCTGATTTTACGCCGCCTGTCTTTCCTTTGCTGAAAGTCTCTCTACTGCATCTTGCTGCACTCTGCCTGGACATCTTCACCTTTCTGCACTCCTTCCTGGCTGAACAAGTATTCGGATTATTCCTTTGAACTGACAGTTAACACATTAAATGCGCAGTATAGAGGAAATATATCAAAAAATCACTTCAAACAGTAATCACCAAAATATTTACTATTAACTGACAATGACACACTCAAGTGACAAGGCAGGATCCTTTATTTTCCTGCCTCTGCATTGTTAACCTTCCCTGGCTGATCGTCAGGAAGCACAGGGGAGACTTTGTGTTCTGCTCCGGGGCCGAAGTCGACAAGATGCAGGAACGTGGCTTAGGTCAAAAGATCAAAGATCTCAAGACTATCCGCAATGCACATGCGTAAATGTCCAAAAAATGCTGCTCCCCCCTCTGCTTGACAAGCCCCAGCGTTTGTAAAGGGAAAACAAGGTCACACAGACGAAAATGACAGAAACGATAGCTACAACGGCTGGTACCTAGCTTCCAGAGACAACAGCCTACTTTGGCCACTAGAGGACAGTAAATTACAAACACGCAATATCAGATCCTTTATGGGACGGAACGCTGTTCTGGGACAGAAAAAGAGATATCGCTTCCACTTCGGTATCATTCTTATTGATGTCTATTTTTAGCTTTAACTGGTCAAGCACTGCTTGCCTTGCTTGACCTGATGGAGTGCCACTGGTAAAATGGTACAAAGATAAGATGCTGGATTTTGAAAGGCCGTGTCAAAGATCTTTTATGTGCAACTTTACTCTCTCTGAAGAAATAAAGCATATCTCTATATTTTAATAATATAAAATCATTGATTACTTTAATTCTTCCCCTGATTTGTATGTACACACACTTAACACATCTGCTTTTATTATCCATTAATGAAAACAGTAGATTTTTTGTAGATTGAGGGTTCATGAAATGTTCCTCCATACTGACCTGAGAGGTGTAAAATGTCTGAAATGCACATATTTGAAGTATAAGAAAATATTCTCCTGGGGGAAAAAAAGTTACTTTTATTGCAAGCAAGCGTTCTAAGTTGCTGAGGACCTAAAATTATATTTAAACAAATTAGTAACTATTATTATTGGGCTATACATGAATCAAAATTAAACAAATACTTTACAAGATAAAGTGGTCCATGTCCACTACATATGATAAAAGGTAGGTGAAAATTACCTCAGACACCAACTTGATGAGGGATAGCCAAAAATGCTTGGTGAATAAAGCTGAAGATGAGCAACATATTTTAATTTTGATGGATAATGTCTGAAAAAACCTCCAGTGTGGAAGACTGTTTAACTAAAACTGGCCTCATTGAGCCCATGTGTGATAAGCCACTGCTGATGTGGTGCATTTCCATAGCAAATCAGCTGCTGCTTCTTTGTCAGTGCATTATTCACATGGCTTTGCTTTGGCCCTGGCTGGCTACACAGTAAATGAGACTCATGACATTCTCAGTCAGAAACACGATTAAGATTTCCTCTTATGGTTCTTTGGGAAACAGAGCGAATAACACGATTGTGACTGGTTACATAGGACTGAAGAGACAGAGCAGTGGCACAGCGATATTCAGTGGTTGGACTTAATTGCATAACAGATAAATAATTAATAGTCACAGCATAGCCACTTTGCAGATCTCTCATTGCTTTTAAACACATTTTAAAAGATATCGCCTTGTCTTTATCAACTATTTTAATAATGAAGTAGATTCACGTAACATAAACGTTCATAAGATTTACTCATACACATCAATGCATATATTATTATTATTATTATTATTATTATTATTATTATTATTATTATTATTATTATTATTATTAAAAACACAAGGAGAAAAGAAATGCACATACACCAAGTCTTGCATTGTACTAGTATTTACTATTAGTATACCACTATACCTTAATTATACTGTAGACTCAACAAATAAATGAAGCAATATTCTCAACAAAAACAGAACTTTTTGTTTTGCGGCTGTACCTTGTAATAACATGGAAAGTTAAGCTTTCTCAGATTGTTCTTATGAGCTGCTGCTGTTGTAGTCTGTGATTAACACTTTGCACTCCACCGGGTGTGTTGAAGTAAAAGTATTAAAACTCATGTCACTCATTTTTTAGGGGGGACACTGGATTTAACTGAGCTACAACTTGTTTCTCTTCTCCTATCTTAAACACAGTTGTTAATCGGTTAAACTGCTGATTTATAAAGCTGCTAGCAAATGTTGTTGGGAAACTGAACCCCCCTCCTCCATAAATAGATGTTTGTTTCTGCTCTCTGTGTTTGTTTGTGTTGCCTCTTTCTGGATAGGGCCTGCAGGGACCATTTTTCAGAAAAGACAGCAAGGCTTTGGGGAATACTCAGACTTCCTCTTTTCCACCCTCCCCTCCACTTCTCCCTTCTTGTTAAGACATTTCTCTTCTCTTCTCTTCTCTTCTCTTCTCTTCTCTTCTCTTCTCTTCTCTTCTCTTCTCTTCTCTTCTTTTCTCTTCTTTTCTCTTCTCTTCTTTTCTCTTCCGCTTCAGTCATCTATATTCTTTTTGGCCTTCCTATATCCTATCCTCTGACTTTTAGGGACACAATTTACTGTACATTGTATATTTTTGTTGAGACTGAAAACCTACACGTTTTCATTTAATATTATATTTTCAATTTTTTATATATCAGTCACTCTTGTGTTTCTTTTCCTCTTTTACCTCTTTTTCCCCTGTGTTCTGATTTTTTCTGTGTCTGCCTATCTGTCTCTTTTTTGTTAGGCTGAAACATATGTCATGTACAGTTTCTGCTGCTGCTGCTTTACAGTAAAGCTGTTTGTTTTTCCTGCAGTAGGACTCTGGCTGACTGTCTGCAGAACGCTGGTGTCCTGGAGTGGCACATCAGTTTGGTCAGTTCGCCCAGCACTCCTTCCTCTCCTCTGTCTCCCTCCCTTCCTCTTTCTCTCGCTTCCTCATTCTCACACTATCCTGCACTTGAAAAAAGAGAGAAGCCCTGCTTCATGGCTTAGAGAATGAGCTCTGCCTCTCAGCTGAAGACCGAGAGAAGAGAGGAGAGGACAGAGAAGGGGAGAGGGGGACAAGGAAGGAATCAAGAGGAGAGGAGAAAGGCAGCAACACACTTGCATCTGTCGTGGCAGCGTCCTGCAACCAAGAAGCAAATGAGAGTGTGAGAAAGGCAGAGCGAGTATGCCAGAGTGAAAGGAGAGAGAGAAAGAGAGGAGATGTCAGACAGCCGTGTCCTTGAGAACTGCACCACAACTCTTTGAAGAGAGCCGGGAGACAGTGTGAGTAACGTGCATCTCAGCAGGACATGTGTGTTTTCTTTGTTTGTGTGTGTGTGTGTGTGTGTGTGTGTGTGTGTGTGTGTGTGTGTGTGTGTGTGTGTGTGTGTGTGTGTGTGTGTGTGTGTGTGTGTGTGTGTGTCTGTGTGTGTGTGTCTGTGTGTGTTGCATGGTTGTACATCAGTACTGTTTGTTTGTTTGTTTGTTTGATTGTCTGATTGTCTGTTTGTGTGTGTTTGTGTGTGTTCGTGTGTGTTCGTGTGTGTGTGTGTGTGTGTGTGTCCGTGTGTGGGTGGGTGTGTGTTTGTGTGTGTGTGTGTGTGTGTATGTAACCTGCTGCTTGCACGCTGACCTGCCAAGTTCACAGTGAAGGGGTTTGGCTGCCGATCTTCTCTGCTATTGTCTGCCTGCCTAAGTGTTGCTGACAGGGGATTATGGCAAATACAAAACGCCGTATGGACCAAAGAAACACAGTGCCAAACTTCATAGACACACACATGGATGTATGAAGCTCCATGTTAAGAGCTCTGTTTGACTGCACTTATATGTGTATGTGTGTATTTGTTTGTTCCATGCTAGCATGCATATCTGGTTTATTTTCATCATGAAATCTTCAATATTAAACATTTTAACTGTTCTTTTTGAGGGACAATAGTAAAGGAAAATAATACTTTTGAATATATGTCAGACATTGTCACTAGCACCAAAATGATGTGTAACTATGGAGGAAAAAGTCCATGGTAAATCAACATTAAAATATGTACTCTGACCTTGGGCCCAATACAACCTAAAACTCCACTATTATATTAGTATTATTTTCCTTCATGAAAGGAAGGCTAAATACAGTAAGACTTTGCAAACTGATAGGAAGCCTGATTATTAACTGATTATCCAATCCAGTATCCTTCTAATTTTAAGACAAAAAAAATCTTAGGAATATACTGGCTACCTGCCAAACTTATTTGAATTCAGCTACTGTACTTGAAGTGGGCTTGTGGTTTGGGGGATGAATGTTCAAACCCTGTGAGGTCTAGGGATCAGAGGAAAGCGGCGTGACCCATTGAACTATTTGTAACTAATCATAGGCCACAAGCCACACAGCATGCCATGGAGCCCAGTTAGGTTACACTCATCAAAATATAATGAGAGTCAACATGTCTCTAATGTTTCCAAAAGCGTTCTTGAGATGAATATCATTACTTAATGATGTGCCATTTTATTACATTAAGTGCCAAACCCGTCAGACATCATGAGGGTGGCAGGCAGGTAAAACACCCTCTCCTGTCACATTTACTGTGAAGCGCAACCAGCGGGAATGAATGGAATACTCCAGGTGGGATACCATCACACCCTAATCTAAAAATGCCCTGGTTGCATCATGTGTTATGAAGCAACATGGATATCACATGTCCAGTATCAGCTACTGTGTTTGATCATTTGTAGGGAGACAAGTGTGACAGAGATCATACTCTCCATGATATATTTAGATATTAAATTATAGCATACTAAGGGCATAGATAGCATACCAAAGGATATATATCATTTCTCTTTCTTGCAGCACCAGTTATGAGAGACATATCACAGGAATCATGTTTCCATCAACATCAGTGTTGTATCATAAATTATATAGATCATTTTAACTCCTTGGACCTTTAAAGGAAACCCTTGTAAGACTATATATACAGTATATTACTGTCAAATGAACTGTGATAACCATTAATATTAGATTTGACAGCCCTTATGAGCTACTGTCTGTCAGCATAAATTATTAATTTAATACCGTTTTTTTTTTCTGTGTTGTTATTAGAGTTTCATTCACCAGTTTAATACTACAGAAAGTAGTATATTACATAATATACTGCACAGTACAAGTGATATTAAGTATTCATAAATTGAATGTACTCCATATGTATGTATTTCTACGTGAATTTAACTATTTACTTTCAAACATATAATCATGAACAAAATTGCTTTAATTATTCTACAGTAATGTTTTGGTATATCTGGTCTTAAGGCATGATCTGAAACACTAAACTGAAAGTCTGACTGGTATTAATTAGTTTATTCTCCATGCATGATCCACATTTTCTTATAAGAACCATTGCGCTAGGAATATAAAAGAACTGCTACTGGTTACATCGTGGATTACCGTTGAAACAACTTGTTTCACACAAATATTATGAAATTTAACTTTGACAGACTTTTTCTACGGCAAAATACAAGAAAACAAAATGAAAGGAAAATTTGGTTTATGAAATTGCTTTCCAAAGCCTCTATCACTCTTTATATTAGTCCTCACAGGTACCTGCTATTCAAGGTACACTACTGTATATAGGTTAGTAGCCTGAAATCCATTCCACAAACTTATATGTTTTGTGAACAACAAATCTTTAAATATATATTTGATTAAATTAATTCATGATTTATTTGTATTATTGTACAGTTTATTGTATCACAGTACATGGTATAATTGATATAAATATGCTTTTGCAGCACGCTTCTTAACATAACTAATTCGCTCTTAGCATCAATGAACTGAGAGGAGTAAGAGACAGAGTTGATGTTGTCCACAGTATATATTTAGACTTTAGAAACTGTCCCCAGGGTGAGCATGTAAGTGTGTAATATGTAGTGCGATTGTGAGTGTGTGAGCATGGTGTGCAAATGTCTGTGTGTGAGTGTATGTGCGCAACTTGTTTGTGCGTGGCACAGTGTGTTTTAGGCAGCTCCAGCCAACCAATTGAGGTCAGCCGCTCAATAATTAAAGCGTGTCACTGGTTAGTGCACAAGCTGGGTCAGCCAATCAGGGAGACGGATGTCAGATCAGAGTGAAAGAAAGCCAGAGTGACTGTTAGAAGAAAGAGGGATTGGGCAGATAAGGGGAGACAGAGCCTGGGACTGAGAGTAAGAGAGATGCAAAGTTTAAAGATCGAGAACGTGATATTTGACAGTCATATCAGTATTCTTAAAAAGTGTTCAGATATACACTCGTGAAATGCTGCTGGTCAGTACTGTGTTCTGCCATGTGTGTCCCACTTTTTTGTACTTGTTGCAGTATAAATCTGACAAAAGAATTTCCCTGCCACAATATTTTTTCATTTTACCTTATTACAGTATCTGAGGACTGAGCACACCTTACAGCAGTTACCTGAGTAGAAGAATATCAGGTAAGAGGAGCAGTGCTATCAACTCATGACTAAGTTTCTGGTTAAATGACCAAGACAGAGCGAAATTGCAATACTACGATAATAGCAATCTCATTGGTAAGTTAGTTTACAGGCTTGTAGTAGGAAAAAATCAAAATAGTCTGTGTTTACTATCCCTTCTCATTAAATTTTAATATTTCAGAGATCTAACAGTGCTTTGAAATCCTGTTATTCTAAAATGTGATACATATATAATAATTTTCAATATTGATGAAAGGAATTTTAAGGAAATTTGTAAGCATGAATTTTTTCTTAGTTGTCCTCATCTAAATTGTGTATAATATAATAGCTTCTTAAAAATTAAAATGGGGTTGTCATTTGTTATTATTTAGCAAGTGATGTTAATTTTTTTTGTTATATTTTAGTACTATTTGTATTAGCTCTGAGTACTATGTCTTTAATTATGTTTAGCATTCTGAGGTTAAGTGTTGGCACAATGGTTTGCACCTGACTCTCACCTTTAAGAGGGTCCCGGGTTTGAACTAGGCATCAACTGGAGCCTTTCTTTGTGGAGTTTGTATTTTCTGTCCATGTTTGCATTGCTTTCCTCTGGGACATGAAACACACTGTCACTGACCGCAGATGTGGATTTGGTCTCTAGGCACTGCATCGTGTGCACTGCCAACTGCTCCTAATATATGTAACATGGGTCCAGTGCAGAACGTGAATTTCCCCAGACGGATTATTGAGTTGTAGCTTAATTATTTTTTATTATTGATGAACAGCAGGCATTTATCCTACTCTACCTAATTTGGACATAATACTAGCATTGGCAGAGGAGACACTGTCTACTGACCAGGACCAGCAGGTGTAACTTCTGTGGTAGTAAACTTCTGAAGTGAAGTTGTTGCCATTCTTCCAGTTAGCTTCCATCGCTATATTCATCATGTTTCACCAATCATTTACATGTTGGCTAACATGAAATTATTGAGTTGGGTCGAGACAGGTGTGATGAACCCTGAGGACAGCTATTTTATCTAATCATAGACCAGTGGCTCAATTTTAAATTGTATAGGCTTTGTCGGGTCAACACTCTAGGCTCCAAAATGCTGATTCTGTAGGCACTGGTGGTGCGGGTTCAGGAATTGGTCAACAAACCCACAGCGGTTCCCACCAGCAGTAATATCTGCTGCCAGTGGGAAGCCAGTGACACATCTTAATTAATCTCAAATTTGTGCCCTTTTTGTTTGGCAGAATAACTATTTATGGCTAGGCACTGGTATCTGAGTCTTTACACTGACATAGTTTGAGCTTTGAGCTTTACCAGTTTTCTCTTTGCTGTGCCCCCCCCATCTCAGTGTTGTGTAGGCTATGGAGCGAATTACAATTTGTAACATTTTTTTCTCTAAGTCTGCGGTTACTTTAGTTATTTTTTTGGTAAACAGATTACTGTAATCATTACCCTCGAATCTGAGATATCATCTGGAGGTTGTATTCTGATCATGGACTCAGGCCTGATGTGAGTTTCTATTTAACTGGAAGCCTTTCTGGGTATGTTAGTTCCTATTAATACTCTATGCAGCGGTTGCTGCCTGCCAGCCTGCTTGTACAAACACACACACACACACACACACACACACACACACACACACACACACACACACACACACACACACACACTCTGATTGGTAACCAGAGACTTTCGGCTTCTCAAACACTACATACTGCAGTCCACTTCAAGCCCTGATGAGGTAATTAGTGACAGAATATCATTAGTGACATCACTGCAAACAGGAAATGAATTCATGTAGAAAAATATCATAATACCATGCCAAATAAACATAACTTTCTTTCTTTCTTTCTTTCTTTTTTCTCTCTTCTTTTTTGTCTTTCTTTCTTTCTTTCAACTGTATCCATCATATTTTTATTAGTCTAGTATATGTAAAACAAATAAGAATAAACTTACTCCAAAAAAGGACAGAGGCATTGTTGCTGTTTCAAGCTTTTGTTTTACTTGCTGTTGATGATTTTTTAGTCAATCAAAAAGCATCAAACTACAACAATGCCTTTGTCCTTTTTTTTCCAGTTAATCTACTATACCATACGTATGATGCATCCAACATGGAAGACAAACTGTCAGACTTTGTTTTTCCTTCTTCCTTCTTCCTCTCATTCATTTATATAATTTCAGGTCACTGTAGTTGTCGAGTGTCCACTTCCTCATCCTTAGTTTCTTCTTCCTCTCAACCTTTTGTTTCAAGTAGTCGAGTCTGTCCACTGGTGTCTCTGTTCTCTCTAAGCCTTCTGTATTTACTGCTAATCCTTTTTGTGCTTCTCCCAGCCAGAAGCCCCAGTGAGATCCTGTAGATTTAGCCAGAGGTTGATCTCATGATTAGTATTCAGCTGTCAGAATACGTCAGTCAACTTTTGGAGGCCCCTCTCATTCCTCACCCTCCCATCATCATTTCCCACATTAAAACCTTAATGTATATGTCTGCATTGTAATGTGTGTGCATAATGTGTGTGTGCCACATCAGGATGTACGGTATGTAGCCGCATGGTCCTGAAGGGAGAGCCGCGTGTGCATTAATGTAGATACATATCCAGCCTCCTCCTGATTTCCCAGGAAGTCGCCCTCCATCATCTTAAATGACATGAAAAGAGCCAGAGACAGATATATGCATGAATTAATTGGCTTGAATAGGAGTATTTAGAAGCTTAATCCATGGGGATTAACGCAAGCAGCCCTCTCTGGATTTAAGCTTCTGTGCGTTTTCAGCAGAGGATTGTTTCATTTCACTCCATCCTCCTCCTCCTCACATGCCACCACCTTTAGTTCTTACTCAGTGAGCCTCTAAAAAGCTGTCAAGTGTAGGATTAGCAATGCAGAATACCACTAGATAGCTAATTGCCCTAATAACCTTTAAAAAATATAATGATCATTTTTGTTGTGACGTATTGTTTTAACTCCTGATGGGTTACTCTTGTTTAGTTAAGTCTTTCTGCTCTCTACACACAAAGATACCGCTGTTACTACAGGATTAGTGCAACCAGTAGATAGATAATACTCTTTATAATCTTAAAGAACAGCAACATATTGCTATAATTTGTGCAGTGTTGTGCTTGGTTAGTGCTTGTTTACACCTGATACGTGTATTTGATAGCAACTGAGCTTTATATATTAAAGCTCAGTTGCTGTATTATATATTATAAGTTGTCAAATCCAGATTTAGAAGCACTGAGTAGTAACCAGGGGTATGCTCCAAACAAAGTAGTTCGTACGATGTATTGTCTGACACCAAATGTGTATATAGCTGTTCCAAACAGCCACACTTGAAGGCAAGGTGAAAAGCTTAGTGTCGTAGAGAGATGGGAGATGTGATCATCATTCAAATTGGGATATCAGCGCACGGTTTTGGACAATCTTTCCTTGAAGGCGTTTATAGTGTTACACTCCTTTGTGCACATGAAAAAATGACAGAAGTAACTTTGCAAAGGATGACTAAAGAGAGCTTCAGAGAGACGTTCAAACCCTGCTTACTTTTCAGCTCCACACAACTGGCCAATCACTGCATAAAGTGGATGTGGTTGTCGGTTTCAAAGAGTTACAAAAAATGTCCCCAGCAAATCCTAATTCCAACGTCAGAGAGATGTGGGGAGAGGAGGTTTCAGAAACTGTACGACAAGCACTTCGGTTGAAGCATATGCACATGCTATGGACAAATGATGTTTATGTGTTTTGTTACATATGGTAAATAGCAAAATAAACCCATGTACTATGTATTCTGAGGAACAGAAAAATGTTGCCCCGTGTCTTCTCTTCTTTTCTCTGTACTTTTGTCTTCTCATCTCCCTCCTGTCCTTCTCCTTCCATCCTCACCCTCCCCTTAGCTGCACCTGTTTTTCTCTCACCACTCACTTCTCCTATCCTCTCCTCTCCCACTCTCATCTTTTTCCATATAGTGCTCCTCTATCCTCTTTTTGCCTTTCTCCTCTCCCCTCCTCCTTCATTTATAGGCTTTACACTGCAAGTCTATGAGATACTGAGCAGATCAATGCCTATAGATTGGTTCATTGGAAGCCATTAGTTATGGGTTTTTATAAAGCTAGTCATTATTGTGCTTAATCTTGCAGAAAATTAAATTTAGAGTTGTGTACAGTGTTTTGGTTAAAAGTTGTTGATTTTTTTCCCCCTCTCACTCACTTACCAGCTGCTATTTTTCTCAGCGTTTATGCATTTATTACTGTGTGTGTATGTGTGTGTATGAGCGTGTGTGCATGCATGTTTAAGCCACTAAAAATGAATGGCAACCTGCTTAAAGCACACGAACATACACAAACACAGAGAGATGCATAAGTGTCACTGTTAATAAGCCATCATGCCTCCTGGTCATGCCAAAAAAACCTTCAAGAAAACTGCCCATACGACAACATGGCTCGGCCACAGTACTGCACACGTACTGCAGTTTTTTTTCTCAGTGTTGGCAAATTTCTCTATTGTCAGGGCCTCTGTATTCAATGGCTTTAATAAGTTAAAAGTGATGGTGGGGTAATTTTTTTCCCCTGCTTTTGTTTTTTGAAGAGCATTGTGGCTCCGTCTTGGTCCAGCTTCAATTTTCAGAATTGGACACTGAACTCTTGGACACTTCACTCCCTCTTTCCCCCAGTGTATTATTCTTTTTTGCCCTTCCACACTTCCCCAAACCCATTACGTTTTTTGCCTCTAAATTTTCCCTCAACTCCAAATTGCATATCACCTGTAGCCCCAAACCCAAGATCAAAGATGTGAATACATGTGTAAATTACATCTGGGAGAATAGACTGTATTTATTGTCCATTGTCCTGCCAAACAAACTAATGAGGTAAAAATAAATAAGTCTTCTTTCAAGCCCTTGCTTCATTCTTTTCACCTTTTGCTTTGGGTCTCTCCTTATCACTCCCATGCTCCATTTTCCTCACCCTTCTCCTTCCTTCTCTCTTCTTCTTCCCTTGTTTCATCTCTTTTATCCCTAATCCCATTCTTTTAACCTTCTCCTTCAAGTCTCCCATTACTCTGTCCCTCAGTGTTTCCCTCCCTGCCTCTCCATGCTCCAGTTCTCCAACCCCTCTCTTTTACTCTCTTTAACCCCACTACCTCCTCCCCCACCTGCCTCCTTTTCCCTCCCCTTCTTCTCTCAGTCCTCTTCTTCACTTTCTCCCTTTTCCTTTTCTTCTGTCCTCACCATTCCTCCTTCCTCCTCTCTTGTCACTGTCTTCCTTATCCGTAGCCCTCTTGTCTCTCCATCCTGAATCCCTCTTTGCCCCTCACACCCACATCCTCTCTAACTAAACAATAGATGCCTTGAGCTCTGAAAGATCACTTCCCTTCCCACCCCAACACCATCTACACCACCCACCCTCCTCCTCGCCCACCCCATGATGATATGCAGAGTAGGGCAGCAGCCTTCTTTTGTTTAGCTTAGCGCAAATGAAAATTGCTAATCAATTTTTACCCCCTCTTATTTCATGGCGTGTAGTTCCTGCCCCTCCCCTGCCAGCTGTCATTGTGTAGTTGTGGTGCAGGGCTGAAAGCTTCATTAGCAGGAGGACAGCATGTTTTGCCCCTCAGCGCTGTATTCATGGAATTACTAAAGATAGATAGGACATTGCCTGGTATTACTCATAGAATTAACACAAATAGATTCTTCCCTCTGTCTCATGATCGTCTTTTTGGTCAAAAGAATAGCACAGAATTTTGGTCATGTTTTCATTTCTGAGGCACTTAGAAAGCTGCAGTTTATTAAAGTTGTCCCTAGGCAAACCTATAGTACTTTTTGAGTTTTTTGCACTTGTTTATTTTAGAGTAACATTATTGAAAGCTACCATAACTTAATCAGCTGAATAACCACTCAGTGCTGGCTTCAAAGAAAAGTCCCATTTTTTCTGTGGCTGCATATATTTACTATTACATTGTTATAAATCATCAATCTGAGATATTCAGAACATTATGGGGGCTACAGCAGTTAGTGATTAACCTAATGATTTACATGAGACCTCAACTCAACCATCAAAGCTAGCTTTATTTCAGCATTTTAAAGTGTTACATCAAGTATTAGCAGCTAGATATTACTTAAGTTTTAGTTCACTGGTATTTTCTGTGCTGCCTCCTGAATACTTCTATTCTGGAGTATTGAACTATGCAGTGTCGAAATGTTAAAATATCTAGAAAATTAGAGGCCTTTTTGTTCTGCAAGAAGAGCAGAGCCTTGCCCAGCAGAAGTTGCTAGTGTGTATATCCTTGCAGGATATACACAGCCATGCAGTTATGTAATGATAATGGGCCTCCACCGAGGTTTATTTTATTTTATTTTTCCCCAGATGGTGCTTGGCACAATCTACGGAGTTAGACAAAAAGTGACCTGGTTTTCCAAGAGGAATATATAAATCCTTATAGGGCAGGAGGACCTACATGAACATGACCAAGAGGAGCAAAACTTAATGTAATGAGCATTCTTAGGAAGAAAGGGAGCACAACATGGTTCGTGCCAATTCCCCTCGCATGCAACACACATGCACACATGCGCACACACACACACACACACACACACACACACACACACACACACACACACATACACATGCTTTTAGGGCGCATTTCAGACCAACTTTAAAAAAATATAGTCCCTGCATTCATTTGAATGAGGCCAGTCAGGCAACAGCAGGGATATAGGAAATTTGCATATCTGATCCGGGATAGCCATTAATATATTGCCAGATGTGAGAGAATACCCTCACACACATCTGCAACACCAAAATATTTTTTTGAGAAAATCTTTGTTGATATACATATTTTTTTCATTTTCATATTTTTTTTTATAATTTCTTGATTTAATTTCAAGACCTTACAATATTATGGAGGGATATCCAACAGTTCCCACCATGAGCAAGCACTTGGTGATGGTGGAGAGGAAAAACTCCTTTTATAAGAAAGAAACCTCCAACAGAACCAGACTCAGGGTGCCTCAACCAGTTGGGTCGAGAAGAGAGAAATTGAGGAGAGAGTGTTATTAATAATAAAAGCAGCAATGATAGCAGCACCAATTAATAATAATAACAATGATAATAATAATGATGATGATGATGATGATGATGATGATGATGATGATGAGTTTTGACTGACTGAGTTTAGACTAGTAGTGGCAGATCCGGATCCTGCAGCTCAGGAGTCAGAGATACCTGCAGAATGAAGACTAGGAGAGAGAGGACAGAGAGGAAAAGCACAAACTAAAGGACAGAGAAGACACAAAGTTAATGACATGCAGTAGTGTGATATAAATTAATGGAGAGAGAAAGAGAGAGAGAGAAGAAGAGAGAAGAAGTGCTCATTGCATCATGGGAGTTCCTCCAGCAGACTCAGCCTAAAGCAATATAACCAAGGGATGGTTCGAGACAAGTCTGAACCAGCCCTAACTATGAGCTTTATCAAAGAGGAAAGTTTTAAGCCTAATCTTAAATGTAGAGAGAGTGTCTGCCATCTGAGTCCAAGCTTGGAGTTGGTTCCACAGGAGAGGAGTCTGATACCTGAAGGCTTCGCCTCCCACTCTACTCTTGGAGACTCTAAGAACAACAAGTAAACCTGCCTTTTGAGACTGAAGTGTTCTATCGGGATATTAGGGTTGAATTCTATTTTGGATTTTACAGGGAGCCAATGCAGTGAAGCTTTCACAGGAATAATATGATCTCTTTTTCTAGTTCCTGTCAGTACTCGCACTGCAGCATTTTGGATCAACTGGAGGCTTTTCACAGAGTTTTTGGGACATCCTGATAATAAGGAATTACAGTGGTCCAATCTAGAGGTAACAAATCGATGGACTAGTTTTTCAGCATCCATTTGAGACAGGATGTTTCTAATTTTCAAAATACTGCGCAAGAAAACAGATCTGATGGAAAACGAAAAAAAAAACCCAGATTGTTAATCAGCCAATGTTTGTAGACGTCACAATCTCAAACTCTTCTTAGAGTCTCTGTTTACATGAAGCAACACATATGTTTTTAATATTAACCATACTGTGCATTACATAGAGGCTGTAAATGTTTGTTCAAAAGGGACATTATATTGTGTTAGTTTGCAACTTTGGCTGTTGTGAAGATGATTAGGACTCTCCATTCCAATACCAAACTGTCAGCATCATGGTGGGGAGAAATAGCAAAGGAAAATAAATAGTTAGTGGTGCTCGTTGGCCAGTTGTGACCAAGGACTTCCAGCAATAGACTAGGTAAGCTACATGTAGCTAAAGCCAGCATAAAGTGCACAGGTCACAGGATGGCCAGAAGTAATGGGATGGAATAAGAGAGAGAGCGAGAGAGACAGAGAGAGAGGTGGGACTGTTTGTTCACTACTGCCTCACAACTGATACTGATATGACACAGCCACCCTCTCCTCCCTCTTTCTCTTTGTACCCTACCAGACCACCAGACATTTGATGAGAACAGAAATTGTAAGAAAAGGAGAGTAGAGCAAACTGCTCAACCCGTCATACTCAGAGGTGTATGTGTGTTTGCGTTTGTATGTGTGTGCAGTATGCCCTGGTTTGAGCTGTTTGTTTGAAAGTGATAATCATAGGATCTTTTGTGATTTGCCACCCCTCTGTGAGAAAATATTTCCCACAGCCAACAAGGGCCAAACTTTAATCAGCTTAAACTAACATCTAACTGCAGAACATTGCCTCACATATCAAAAATATTCAGGGGGCGTTTTGGAATGTGGGTCTTCTTCTAGTGTATGTGGTTATCACTCTTATTGGTTATTATAACATTTTACTTTCAAATGTAAGTGCTGAGTTTTGGGGATGCTGTGACACCTCTAAGCAGAGCTTTACAGTTTTAAAACATCCAACACAAGCAGCCAAACAACTAGACAGGTTTAAATTCCCCAGGTTTAAATACATAAACATGTACTGAAACAATTTTTTTTTAAAAGCTAAACCAAAAGTTATGGCAACAGTAATGTCTGTGAAAACTGTGTTCTGCAATTAGACTTTGCATGCACCCACAACCATCACAGGTAAAGTTAAAGCAGCAGATACAATAGCAATGCAAAATCTAATGGACATTTAAAACACACATTGTGGGTATTAACTTGAATTTTTGCCTTAATTTTAAGGAAAGGGTTATAGATATTACAGTTACCCTAGTTTTATTGCTCATTTGGTTCCTTGTGAACTCTTTGGTAAATGCTTGTCAAGCAGATTTGCTACATATCCAAGTCATTCGAGCTTACCAATCAGGTTGAGGCCCAAAACTGACAAAACAAGACTCAAGCTGTATTTTGGCATTTACTTGGCACTCTTATTTAGAGGTTTACAGTGAATGAGCATTCATTGGTTCAGTAATAAAGGCAGTTTGTAGAAATCCGACTCTTGACCTTTGACCTCGCCGGACAAATTATTTATTCTCCAGTTTACCTGTTATTAATGTGAAGCTGGTTTTGAAAGCATAGTAATTTTTGAAGAGTTGACACTGTAGTTTGACTCAAGGATCTACAGCAGCCTTCTGTTCTGAAGCCTTGTCAGTCTTGACAAGGCTTCTGTCCATAATATCCATTTGAATCAGATTATAAACTGACAGGGCTGTTAAATCTGACACCTAGCAACAACAGTGTGTCCGAGGCTCTGATAAAGGAGAAGACTTTTTGATTGCCTGGGAACTGAACCACTATCAGCAGCTTAGTTATGCTCTTTAACCATTTCTCAACACACAAGCTACTGACCTAAGAAATCTGTTTGTGTGACTTTGTGATGGTGTCCAAAAGCCTGAAGCAGTGTGCAAAGAAAATTCAAGAAATAAATTGGAAAAGTATTGATTTATATGCATTGTCATTCATACTTTGGGGTAAGGTCAAGGACAAATCATAACTATAGCATAACTTCTAATACATTTGTCAAGTAATTTTTTTTTCTTTTGTGTCTCTGTGCCTTTTTCTGTTTGTTCTCTTTTGTTTAAACCATCAATGTGATTTTTTCCACAACCTCCATTTTTATATAACACCATATCAAAATATTGATGACTCTTGGGGCTCTCACCCCCATTTTCCACCACCGTCTTGTTCTGGACCATAAGTGTTAGTGTCAGGATTTTCCTCTCTCATTATCTCTCTCTCCGCTAGTTTTTCCATCTCCTTCTATTAATAGCCCAAGGATTTGTTTGTCACCCCACTCTACAGTGTCTGGTTGCCTCTTGGGTGCTATTAATACCACTAGTGAATACAAATATATTGATACCTTCAATCTGTTGATAAGAAGACATGATTGGCTTAATTTAATCACACTCCCTTTTAAATGTCTCTTGGTCACAGAGACCAAAGTGGCTGTCTGGTGTATGCTTGTACGCTCACATGTCTGTGTTATGTGTGTGTGTGTGTGTGTGTGTGTGTGTGTGTGTGTGTGTGTGTGTGTGTGTGTGTGTGTGTGTGTGTGTGTGCGTGTGTGTGTGTGCGTGTGTGTGTGTGTAGCAGTGTGTACGTGGTAATCCAAGGAACTGATGGTCACTTGTGGCTTTCTCCTGCAATGAGTATCATATACCAGCCTTAGTATTTTCATTGAAACCAGATCATACCCACCAATTACATGTATTAACATATAAGTACCAGTGTCAAGTACAGATCTGCGATCAAAAATTATATGGGTAGAATGGGCATTAAGTCACTGAGGTCATCAGGCCTGAAGGACAATTTGCAATAATAAATTTAGAAGTCTGCCATTAAAGCATAATATTTAATAATGTCGATAGTGACCAAGCACTTTGGACATGAAACTCAAAAAGATATCATCTTCTGTATTATTAACTATATATTACGATGTATTCTGTAATGATAATGCATACTTTCCATTAACCATTAACCATGCTTTACAGAATTATCACAGATATTTCTGCTATCTCAGATGTACTGAATGAGATTTCACGAGCAGGTGCCCTCTGTATCTGACGGTGACACTCACGTGAGCTCACAGCATGATGATACTAACAAGGACCAGGCCTTTTTCCAAGAACTTTTCCACAACACTAACAGCTGTTTAAATAGTTGGTAAAGGTGAAGGGTCTGTGCAGTTATAGATAATTATGTCTTCTTATGAGTATTGGGTGTCAGAATTGACCAGATTGTTGGCCTTTTGGATTGAGTCATAACTATGACAATATTGTTTGTCTCTGGTCCAATAAAATAGTTTTAAAAAAGGACGAGGCAATAATGTTATAATAGGCACAGTGCTGTGCTCATAAATTACTATTCAAACTGTGTTTTTATAAACTTAAATCCATCTAATCTGGTTTTTGAAGACGTGTCAGATTGATAATCCTGTCAAAACACACAAAAAACAATAACTCAGTCACTGTGGTTGAGAAATTAAATTATTAGATGACAAAAGTAGAGGTTTAGGCCAATTAATGACTTCTTAGATGTAAAAGATATATACTGTACTATAATGCACAGTAGCAAGGACCACAGCTTTATACTGTGGAATAAAATCCCAGAGACGAAGGCTTAGTTATTTGTTCTCTTCTTTAGGATTGACTGCAATGCTGAAAATGATCCTGTCTCACCTGTTGCCGTAATATATGATTCTTCTATAATGTTGATAAGTGACTGAGCTTTTTCTGACACATTTCTGGTTAATTCTTCTGAAAACAACACTCAAACTCAAACAAGATCTTTTATTACACTCAGACATTAGATTTGTTTGTGTTTTGTCTTATTTGAAGCTGCTCAGAAAAATATGTGTGAGTTTTACTTCTTGTATAACTATGTAAATATCATTAGAGGACATTGTAAATAACATAGTTATAGCAGGTAGATGAGTTCTATGAACTTTGCTATTAATATTCAGAGCTCAACAATCCTGTCTTTGTCTTAGGGCTTTATTTCCTTCCCCCCTCAGTCAACTAGTGGCTTACAAGACCAACACACCAGCTTTTTAAAAACACAGGATACCCCTTAGATTTTTTCAGTCACTGAATAGTATCTCTACCAATGAGTGCATCATTAATTCACTACCTTAGAGTACATCCAAACTTCATTGTATTCTGCGTGATCAGTCAGCAGATATGTTCAAACACATACACCTAAAAGTTGTATGTAGAAAGTTCAGCATGCTGCCAACCTACTAATCGGTGAAGGAAAATTAAACATGTTTACCTTCCCACATTTCCCTCTGACAATACCTTTCTCCATGAAAGCACTTACATGCACTTAAATAACCAGGTTACAGTCGGATTTCTAAAGTTGTTTGTCATCTCATGTAAATGAGAAACCTGGTTTCCATAATCAGGGTAGGCGATTAGAAAAATCTGATTTCCCCAGATAAGATTTCTCCAGGAGAATGCCGATTTCTTTGTATAAGGGTAACTAAGTTTGTAATCGGGTTTTTACAAGTGCACATGTGTATGAAAAAAGGCTACAGACCAGGAAAGTAGCTGATTGAAGTGGCTGGATGAAATGAGATATCATTGCAAGCGATTCTTCCTTGTACTTGAAATTGGTCTGTCTTATGTCCCACTAAAGCTGAAACAAACAAAAAGTAGCCTGTAGAATTCTAAATCAGTTTCCACCACTTAAACATTTGAGTGTTTGTTAAATTCAGGCATTTGATGCTGTGAAGAGGAGCTCTGTTCTTTCTGCCGGCCTGTCTCTCTCTAACTGCACTGTCAGTCTGCTCTGACACATACACACAGCAAAAAAAAAGTCAGGAAGTAGCATCTTCTATCACTCTACAGTTAACATCAGTGAGACAGTGGAGGAGGAATCTGGTTACTGATCCGCTACATGTATGCATGAATTTACAGTAACCAAGTTACTACAGTGCATGTGAATGCATTCCCTGATAACCCACGTTACCTGATTTTTCTAAGTAACCTGGTTACTGAAGTGCATGTAAACGCACTGCATGTTCAGCCCAACTGTAGATAGTCATAGACCGAGTCAGTGGACAGCCAGGAAAGATTCAAAGAGTCATTCACACGTAACAACAAAGTGAATCTGTGAGCAAAGTCAAGAGCTACAATCTCCTCCCCATATAAAACCACCTGTTATTACAGGATTGAAGTTTCATTCTTAAGATATGATTGAAAGCGCTGGAAAAAGCTTGAAAGTCAACCTAGAGTTAAGATTTTTTTTAAAAAGACATTTACAGCTTTGTGTATAAATGTCATCACATGTGCTTAAACCAAATAAACCACAGCATACTGGTTCTGCAGCATGAGAGCAGGTCATACGGAGTTCTTTCACCCTCTGTCTTTCTAGGATGCAGTGGACTTGAACCATTTACAGATGAAATTAACTAGTGTTTGCTATTTGCCAATGTGCACTTTTTGGCACCTTCAAAGTCTAGTCAAAGCGCCCCCTCCTTCTATACCAGAAGAGTTTATAGAGAGAGAGATACAGAAACCTAAAGAGATTTAAACATAGAAACAGGGAGAGAACAAAGAAGGCAAATTGTTGTGTTGTTTTTTGGTATGCCACAGACAGGCCATTCTCGGCAGCATCTCACCATTCTCACACTCAGCATCTCTCTCCCAGTGTGTGTGTATGTACAGGTTAGTGAGTGAGCACTGACAAGGGAAAATTAGTGTGTGTGTGTGTGTGTGTGTGTGTGTGTGTGTGTGTGTGTGTGTGTGTGTGTGTGTGTGTGTGTGTGTGTGTGTGTGTGTGTGTGTGTGTGTGTGTGTGTGTGTGTCAGCGTGTGCTGCAGAGTGTTTTGAGTCCAGTGGAAAAGCAGGAAGAGCTGCTAATCCATGCGGCTGGCCGAGCAGAAAGGCCATTCATATTTATAGCTGACTGAATCACATTCTGTCATACAGATGTCCAATACTGAGACCAGGAACAAGAATAACTCCAGAACAAGACAGAAATACGGGTCTAAAGGAAAACTCAAACCAGAGCCATATTTATAGCCTGCTGAGTCATCCTTTGATACAGATGACAGCATGAAGAAAAACTCTACAAGTGGATCTAAATATGGTTTGTCAGTTGGCCAAAACCACCATGATAATCTACTGAG